>NW_024366703.1:5995365-6203524 GCF_014805655.1 Passer montanus | reverse complement strand
CGGCTCGGCTCGGCTCGGCACGGCAGCAGGAGCGCGCAGCCGCCCCGGTCCCCGCCGCCGCCGCCGGGGCTGGGCACGGCCGCCCCCTCCCTCTCGTCCTTCCCCGCCTCTTCCCGGGAACCGCCAGCCCGGCCCCGCCGCCGCGGGGAAACTGAGGCACGGGCGGGGGGCGGAGAGCGGGGACGCTCCCGGGAAGAGGCAGGGAGAGAGCTGCTCCGGAATGAACTCTCCCGCGGTTCGGGAGAGCCCCGGGCATCAGGCACCGCGCAGGGACGGAGCAGGGGACAGAGATGGAGAGGGCGTGGGGCAGGAGGGGCGCAGACCCCCACGGGCAGTGCGGGGGAGCGATGGTGCCCCGAGCCCTGCGCGTCAGTGCCCGTGCCGGGCTGTGCCGTGGGACCCCAGGAAGGGAAGCCCCAGCCCTGCCCGGCCCCGCGGGGCTGTCACAGCTCCGCCCGGGGGAGAAGCTGGATGAGAGACCGGCCCGAGGCGGAGGGGATGGGCAGGGGTCAAGGGATGCAGGAGAGGTGCGGGGAGGGCGGCCAGGTCCCTCTGCCTGCAGCCGAGCACAGAACGGATCCCACTGCCGCCCCCATCCCGAGCATGGCTTTCCATGCAGGGGTCTTCAGCAGGATTTTACCCCATCTCCTGCAGCCCCAGGGACAGGGTGAAGCAGCTGCATATTTGGGGAGGCTTCCACAGGCGCGGTGCTGTCGAGAGAGGAGCTCACAGCCCACCGCTACATCTGGCACTGGGAACTTCATGTCCCGCTGCTGCCCCTGGTTATTTGTCGCCATCTGTGCACGAAGCCATCCCCGGGGGATGCCGACTGCGCTGGAGAGTCCCCTCCATGGACAAAGCCAGGGGCTTTTGTCATTCCACTGCTTGAGTGCTGACTGCACCATGACGGGGGTCCTGGGCACACCTCAGGGCCCATCCAGCCTCCCAGTGCTCCTCCCTTCACCCTCTCACCCATGCGGAGAGACGGAGCAGGGGGAGCGGGAGGAGGCGAAGCATCCCTGCCCGGCAGGAGCCGCAGGGCAGAGGGAGCCCAGCGCAGCCGGAGGGAGGGCCGCGCTCACGAGGCAGCGTGTTGTCAGCGTGCTTTGGTGTCAAGCCATGAAAGAAGCCGCCTTAGCGAGGCAGTGATGCTTAGCAACTGCCTGGATCTAAAAATAAGAGCCATTTAGCAAGGAAAACGCAGTGGAGAAATGCTTGGAGAACTAAACACATTCCCCCAGCCCTCCCTGTGGCCCGGCCGATGCACGGAGCCTGCATGCACGGACTGCCTGGAGGGAAACTCCCGGGACAGCTCTGGCTTAGCCTGACAAGCAAAGCTGGAGCCTGGCCAGCCCACGGATCCCCTGCACTTCTGGGCTTGTCCACCCTGCTGCTCCCTGGCCTTCTCAATCTCCCTCCTCCAACCTCTCCACCACGTGCTTGCCCACTTTTTCTTGGCTTCCTTTGGGGACCAGCAGTGTCCCAGGGAAGCAGACTGGGAGCACTGTGTGATCCATGCCCAAGCTCACCCACCAACTTCACCTTCCTCGGGGTCCATCCTCCTATCCATGTGGCAATTCCAGCAGAGCTGCACAGGGAAGTTTTCACCTTCTGCCATCCCTGGTCCACTGGGAGGCAAACATGGCTATTTTTATCCTAGCTAAGTGCTCCTGTTCTAGCAGGCAAGGAAGAGATGCTTTGCCAGGCTGGGGAGAGGGGGAAAGCTGGGTGGTTTGGCGGGTACTGCAGGGGAGGAGGGGACAGCCCCAGGCCCAGGCTAACATATCCCACCCCCCCACAGGGTAGAAAAAGGGGGACACAACTCACTTGACCACTGGTTACAGCTCCTTTCCGTAGCAGACATGAGGGCTGGGCATTCTGCCAGGATTCACTGCCTCTGAGCCTTTCTCTGCTTGGGAAAAATACAACATCCTCCCCTAAACGTTCCTCGGGCACTGGGAGCTGGGGGTCTGCAGGTTGCCAGGGCAGGAGAAGCAGGAACGGGTCTGATCTCTGCCCTTTGTCCAGACCCAGACAGGTGCCCTGCTGGGGGTGCACTGGGTGCACAGATGCCTCAGTGAGTGTGTCTGGACAGGGACAGGCACAGCAGCAAAGTCACCCCAGAATGCTGAGCATCCCTTGCAACACGTCTCAATCTCACCGGGACGTGCTGCAGATGCAAAAAGAGTGGGCCAGGCTGAGGAAAATCACCTAAGCAGTGTCAGAGGTTTAATCAAAGCGTGCCTTGTGCATCCCGGCTGCTGCTGGCCACATCCACCACAAAAGCAATCAGCAGGTTCAGGATGGCAGGAGCCAGCTGCAGGCAGGGCTGGTGGTGTGCACTGCGGAAGATGTCACTGGATTAACTATTTCCCGAGGACAGAAGGAGCTCTGTCAGCTCCTGAGAATGCAGATCCCAGTTACACAGGTAACTGGGAGGCAGGGCTGTGCTCTGGGTGGCCAACACATGGCACAGGCTCCACAGGCACAGCTAACCATGAATGCCATGCTCCAAAGCCCAGGGCCAGGGAGGTGTGGAGGGCAGGCAGATGGATCCAGCCTGCTGGGACAGGCAGGGCTCTGGTGGATGCACTCAGCTCCCCAAACTTACCTCTGCAACAGCAGCAGAGAGCCATGAGAAAAACAGGGCCGTGTAAACCAGCCCCAGGGCTTGGCACAGCCAGCAGAGGGGTGGGATGAGTACGAAACAGAGGGAGATAGGCTGGGGGTCCAAATGGTGCTGCCCATGAGGTGCCCCAGGCCGTGTGAGGCAGGGACCACTCAGACACCCTCGTCATGATGGAAATCACCTGGGCACAAGGCATGGTCCCCAAGTGGCCTATCTGTCACCCTGTCAGAGACAGCAGAGCTTTGATAGGGCACATCTGCACAGGATTACTGCTGCTCCCAGGCACTGAAGCTGCAGCCAGGAATGACTCTTAGGGTGAGGAGAGATGGAAAGTATGAGCAGGGTCATGCTGTCCAGGAGCCTTGTTTGTCCCCAGCTCATCATGTGGCCACTGCAGCCTTGTCATAACTGGGGAAGAGCACAAGTATGGAAATTCACCACAGGAAGAGTCTGGCTGGAGACAGAACTGTGCTAGGCTGCCACCAGCCTCATCCACACCCAGGCTGGGCCGAGCTGAGCCCACCCACAACCATCCCTGCTCCTCCTTCAGGACACTCACCCTGCAATACTGGACTGATCCCTTTGGCTCACCTTTGCCTCCTGCTCCCTGCTGGGACACCCCAGCTCTGGGGCCACAAGTCCCTACACTCCCCTGCTGAAAACCCTAGGCTCCACACAAAACCCAAGACAGTCCCAAACCACAGAAGACGACCCTGGAGAGGAGTCAGGAGTGCTTGGGTTTGCACCTCAGGGGTAGAAGAATGCAGGGAGATTTCCCCAGGCCCTCTGCTCTCTGCAAGCAGCCTGGGGTGGGTGTGATTAAGCGACAGGGAGAGGGAAAGACATAATTTAACATTTCATTAGGTAACTACAAGGCATTGATCTGCCCTACCATCCTGCACACTCTCTAATTGCAAATCTCCATTCTTATTAGTTCTATCGAAAAAGCAGAGAGCAGGACTCAGGAGCCTGATCCTATCTTTAGGAAATTTCAAACAGAGATGTAATTGTCGAGTGCTCGAAATCACAGTGCTTTATCCACTGTTAACAGTATTTTAAAGCCACGATCATCAATAGCAGTCCTCGGGATGAGCTCCCAGCAGATGCCATTAATCCTATTTTGGCTGTGGTCACCTGGTGTCTCTGGGCTCAGATTTACACTTGGCGACAAGGGACAGCTCTGCTTCCACAGCAGAGAGGGCTCCCAGGCAGCTCCCGGGCTGGGACACGGGGGCAGCCCCCAGGGACTGGTTCCAGAGGCAGAGGGCAAACAAGAGGAGCTCCTTAAACCAGCTTCAGCCCTTGCAAACACGCCAGCAGATGGAGGTGAGCAGCTCTGCACCAGGGGCCGTTCCCCTCCCAGGACCCAGCCAGGCTCCCAGCCTGGCACAGGGATGTTCATGGCCCTGCAGGTGTCTGGGGAGGGCTCCAGGCAGGGCAAACGGCCTCCCTCAGGAACAAAACACAACATTTACTACATCTGCAGAGGAAATGGATCTGAGGGGCACAAGATCAGGATGGGCCCCTCGGTCTCCACTGAGAGATGGGTCTCTGGGATCTTGGAACAGCTGCAGCAGACAGCAGGTCCCTGGGAGGTGATGCCCCAGGGAACATCAGCCAGGACACACACAGGGGAGGGCTGCTCCCATCTGCACTCACCCTCCCTGCAGGGACACATGGGCAGGTGGGATCCACTGTGAGATTCAGACCTGGGGGGAATTTCAGCTGCTGGAAAATCTTGCAAAGCTGGAGGAGGAACAGATGATGCTGCAAGCTGCTGGGAGAGCCTTGCAAGCAGGAATGCTGCAGGAGGAAGGGAAATTCCTCTGTCAAATGCAAACCAGCAGGTGTGAGAAATCTGGGTGTGCAGGAGGGAGAAAGGACTTGGCATCACACTCTGTATCCTCGAAAGCCAGTCCCCTGCCTCTGCTTATCCCTCCAGCAAGGAGGGATTCCCCAGCATGGCCTCACTGCTGGGTGGGCTGCAGGGGGGCTCTGTGTCCACCCAGAATGTTTCTTTGCCACTTCTTCACAACAGATACAAAATCTGTGTAAAGAAACCACTCAGTCTGGGAAATGGAGACTGGAGCATTCCTGGGCTCAGGACATACCCTGAGTCCCACAAGCCCTCCCAGCATTACAAAGCATCTCATGTTTGTGTGCTCAGTGCCTGTGGGCTCAGGTTTTAATTAAAGAGGAACTAGATACTATTTCCAACCTTCATTTATGCCACACTGGATGCCACACCAGGGACTCTTTCAGCAGCTCAGGTCTGCTAGAACAGATGTGCATCCCTGTCACGAGTGAGCCCACACTGTGGACACGTGTCCTGCTCTGCCAGGGCAGGGCCCCGTGCCCCAGCTCCCCTCCATGGGAGGGGATGTCTCCACTGTGACTGTGTTCTCAGCTGCCCATCCCAGCCCATCCTCTCCTGCCTCACTGGCCTGCCAATGGCTGCAGCAGAGGGCTGAGAGCAGGGCATGGGGCTGGGGTGCTGCTGGAGCACCACTTGTAGGCTGGGGGAACAACAGGATTGGAACTCCTGAGCATCCCAGCCCCTGTACACTGCTGGGAGGGCCCTGGCTGAACCCTGGAGCAGGGGCGCTCCAGCTAATTAGTCATTAATTGCCTCAGAAGGGAAACGAGCCAACCCAACCTGTGTGTGCCTGCAGCAGAGTGACCTGTGGGCCCTGGGACACAGCCAGGCTGCACATCACTGAGAAAAGGCTGAGGGTCCATCTGCCACAGCCGAGCTGGAGAAGCAGCCCAGCACAGTGGGTGTCCATCTCCCAGCAGCCTCCCCAGCCCCTTCCTGCCCCCACGGGACTCCTGGGAGCTCCCAGCCTCTGGCAGCAGCTTGGCAAGGCTCTGAGCTGTGCTGCAGTGAGAGGCAAGCCCGGCTCATTTAATCTATTCAATTGGATTCAATTTCCAGCCACATGATTCAATTAGCCCTGGGGGGACAGCACAGAGAGCAGAAGCTGCAGAGCATGGTCCAGCCTGTGCTCCAGCTGCTGCCAAGCTGGGAGAGGGCAGCACAGGACCCTGTGCTCGTTCTGGCCCTCTGGGTGAGCTGAGATGTCAGGAGCTCCAGGGGAGCCCATTCTGTCCTGGAGAGCAGGGGCTCCTCTGGGCACAAGCTGCTGGTCCTGAGTGATGTGTGGGCAGCTGTAGGGCACAGCTGGGGAAGCCCCATCCTGAGCATCTGTCTTTGCAGTCAGTCACAGCCCTGAGGGGTGACAGCCACACTGGGTCAGATCTGAGGTCGGCAGCCCTGAACGCCTGCCAGGGTGGCCCAAAGAAGCTTTAAAAAGACAACAGCACTTGGCAATGCTCCCTCGAGGGTGCTGCCTATCACATACATTTGGGATCACCCCTCTGCTTGATCAGTGTCCCCCAGGCACCACCACACTGTGCTGTACGTGGGGACAACCAGGGCTCTGACCAACATGAAGGACTTTCAGCAGCCCAAGAAGCCTCCAGGTCCCACCAGCCTTGCACCAGCCCTTCTCTAGACTGCTGGTCCAGACCTCCATTCACCATTCATTTTTCTGCCTGCCCTCTCCTGAAAGCACCAGCAAAGGCATTAATAAGCTGCCCCCAGGGGAAAAGCACATCTTATGCTGGCCCCTTTGGATTTCTACGCTTTTCAAAGCTGGGCTTTACCTCTTTCCTTTCAGGTTACTGCAATGCCTCATCTGCCAAAAAAGCCATCATACTTCTGTCCAGCATGACCTTCTCATACCAACAAGCACCAAACAGAAAACAGAGCCCCACAGAAGATGAGAATAAACACCCAAAAGACCTCAGTGCTGACCACGAGCTGCTTTCCAGTGCCAAGAGGGAGCTGTAAATCTTACCACTGACTGCTGGGCACACACTGTCCCAACACACACAGTGCCAGCTGTGAGCTGGCAGGGGGAACAGCTGCTCCCTCTGCCTGCCCTGCACTGGAATGGGAGCTAGGAAAGAGAGCAGCTCCACGCTGAGAAGGAAGCGTGGGGAAGCAGGAGGAGCACGCTGCAGTTGGTCCCTTGTGCAAGTGCTCTCTAGGTGACATCTCTTTCCAGGACTTCTGCTGATACTCACCATGCAACCGTGTGCAGGACCCCAGAGCAGGGAGTGTCAGTTCTTCAAGTGGGAAGAGAAAAGCACCCCAGAGCAGACACCAGGACAGGCTCACATGGAAGGCAGCTAGATCCCACAGAGGAATGGCCCCTGTGCCATGGATACAGGACCAGAGCAGGCAATGCCATGACCACGGAGAGGATGAGGAGGTTTGCAAAGCAAACACAGCAGGTGGGCAAAGGTGCACCCTGCCCTCTGGCTGCAGTGCACGACCAGGGGTTTGCTATTACCTGTTCCTAGCAGCTCCAAAGAACAGACAAAACACCCTTTGGAGCTGCTGGCCCATACAGGGAAGATTCAGCTCCTGAGGAGCTGCCTCTCTCTCGAGTCTGCATGAAAAGTGGGACCTGTAAGAGCTCAGGAAAAAGAGATCAAACATCAGTGGCACTTACAAAACAACTCTTAGCAACTCCTTCCAAAGTTTAGCTCAAATTCAATTCTCTTCCAGGTCATTATTTTGCAAAATATTTGTCTCCCTGCAGCTGATGCATAATTTAAAGGTAGCAATCTGACTTCTCCCCACACTCCCCAAGCCTCAGAAACAGCTCTTCCAATAACAGACAGAGTTATGAATTAGAAATAACAAAATACACTCACCTGCTCAGATCAGATACGGGAAAGTTGGAGGCTGTCACACACATCCTGAAGCTGAACATTAAGATTTAAATTACTTTCTGCTCAGTTCAAGCTGGCCTCAAAACACAAACAGTAGTAGGGTGTTTAACAAAGCAGGCAAATGTTCAGCAGAATCTGTGAGCAGGAGTTTGCTGACACCAGCAACAAGAGAGCATCACACCATGCACAGGCAGGTCCCTGCATCCCTCACTCATGGTTTCCTTAGTGTCAGCCACAGGGACATGTAAGGGGAAGGGGGATGCTGACTACTGGATGGTACCTGCACACTGGACAAAGCACCACTGTGCAGAGCCACAGAGCCCTCTGCACAGGCAGGAAGAGCCCAAGGGCAGGTGACAGCCCTGCTGCAGCCAGTGTGCCACCAAATGGTGACAGGGCCACTCCCACAACCACCCCCCTCTCCCTCCGTGAAGGACAAACACTGCACACTGGACAGGCGGGGCTCTGCTATTTATTGAGCTCTAGGTTTGCATGTACATCCATTTACAGTGCTTGGTTCAGTGACAGTGTGACAAGAGGACATGTATCACAGTCTTCCCCAGCTCAGACTTGGATGAGGGCTGGGCTCAGGAACTGATCCTACACATGCCTGGGCTTCTGTGATCATCCCAGCAAGGGAGCATCCTCAGGGAGACAGGACAGCTGAGCCCAGAGTGAGAAGCTGAAAATTCCAGAGGCTGCCAAGTCAGAAGCAGACTCATCCCAAACTCCCTCACATACGTGTCTAGGCTCAGCCTAAATGGGCTCAGAGAACAGGAGGCATGAGGACAGCTGGATGGCTCAATGCTCCAACAGTCACAATGCTGGGCTGCACCTCAAGTCCCCTTTAGAAGGAACTCCCCCCTCAGAGGTGAGATCCCCCTCTATCCCCCCAAACAAGCACCACATACTGCAAACAACTGTTCTCATTTTCCACTGGAGAAGCTGCCTCCTCTACATGCCCTGGCCTGTTCTCAGGCAGTGATTTTATGGAGCCTGCTTGCTCTCCTAAGCACTGTCCCTCTGACACATACACATTCCCATACACTTGTATGGCAGAGAGCAAATAGATGTCTGGCTCAGCTGTTAAAAGCCAGACAATTCCCTGCTGAGGAATAGTATCATCTGCTGAGAGAAGCCAGTGCTCCCAAAGACAACACAGGGATGGCATCAGTGTTGTGCCCAGTGGGTGGCCAAGGACACAGCTTTCAGTTTCCCATGCTCATAGCAGGTAAGATGAAACATTAACACAATTAATGCACATTAGCATGAAAAAAGCCTTGCCTAAAAATGGTAGTAAATGAGCATGACATCCACATTACTCACAGTAACCTACAAGGCTAAGAGCAGGACTAGGCACTTTAAAAAAAAAAAATCTGTTTTCTAGGGGGAGGAAAAAAAAAACCTGTGGATCTGGGATGTAAATAACTTGTCTACTTCAGTGCACCAAGTCAAGCCAGATCCTAATATCAAAACATCACTGCTGGGAGCTGAAAATGCATGAGCAGGGAACAGGCATGGAATGGGTGTTTTATGCTGTGTATTCCTGAGCTGGGAGCCTGACACAGCACTCTAAACAGGCTCTGCCAGATCTGGGCACTCTGAAGCACCGGCTCTGGAGCAGAGAGGTCTGCCTGTGCTCCACAGCTTCATCCCAGAGCTCCTCCTTAGGAAGCCCTCAGCAGACCACCGCTGTAGGTCGCTGATGAAGACAGGAGGGCGAGAAAGTGAAGTCACTGCTTCTCCAGATGCATTTTAACTGTGTGCTACACACAAAGGAAAAACTGGAGACTTCTTCATTTATGAAGGTCACCAGGCACCTGCAAACATGTGCAAGGCAGATGTTCCTGTGAGGAAGAGGAGGATTGTCGCAAAGCAGTCTCTAACTAGCTTTAAGGTGAGCGGGGAGGAGGAGTCAGCCTGTCCTCTGCCCCATGAAAACCAAATATCTAAAAATGTCCCTCTACCTTAGAAACAGCGGATGAGCTGGGGCTACTGGAAGCAGCATGACCCCAAGCAGAGCTGGTCTCCAGTAACAAAGTGCTCTGTTTGATCACCCATGTTCTTGTATACTGGCTCACACTGGACCCTGCAAGCCAACAGCCTTGGAGGCAGAGTTTCCCCTTTTCCAGTAATCTGATGTCTTGGTTGAAGTGACACCTTTTGACATCAGGAGACAGCAGTGAGCAAAGCCTGCTCCTTGGGGAAACTTTTATAATCCAAAGCCATTCCCAATGGGATGGCAGTGGATTTGACTTACATGACAGAAGGACACCTTAACCCAGGCTGATGGAAAAGAACAGCGCTCACCTGGGACCAGAGAGCTTTCCCCATAGAGCAGGTGAGCAATCTCTACCCAGAACAGTTTCACACAGCTGGGCTGGTTTTATTATTTCAGTTGTGAGCTCTCCCCAGCTCTGCTACAAAGGTTTCCAGTGCATTTTCCCTGAGGCTGTGGAGGGAATCTCCCATTGCCATGTCACAGGAATGGCTGCCCACTCCCCGTGACACCATAAAAAATTGCTTCCTCCTCAACATGCCAATCAGCTCTCCTCAGCCCAAGTTCTGTTTAAACACATTCCTTTGGGATCAAACACACAGCAGCAAGGCGTTCCCCTAGAAGAAACACAGTCCCTTCGGCGGCACCGGCCGCAGAGCTGGAGTGTCCCTGCCCGCCCGGCCCGCTCCGCCCGCGCTGCGGCAGCGGCCCCGCTTCACGAGATCGTCGAGAACTCCTTCAGCAGCAGCTCCTGGCTCAGTGTGTTGAAAGCAAGGTTCTTCCTCACGTTGATGCTGATGGAGCGGACCTGACAGAAACAAAAGGGGATGCTTTAGCCACGGGACTCCTCACGAGCCTGGTAGTTTTGACACTGCTGACCTCCACGCTCAGCACGGAGCTGTTTTGCATTTACAGCTCCACAGCAATTGCTGCAGCAAGCTCTCACTGAGACTCCAGCCTAGCAGGGAAATGCTGAGGTTCAGCTGTTTCTTGGAAAAACAGGAATGTCTGCAGTGACATCCCAGCAAGGTGAGTAAACTCCCAATGAGAAGGGGATGGGAGAAGATGCTCTGTGTTTCCTGCACTGGGGCAAAGAGATGGGGGAAGTGAGCACTCCCAGGCTGCAGCTTAAAGATCATATTTTATCAATGCCCACCAGAGTGCCAGTGAGCATTTCCCAGAGTAACGCAGTGCCATGGCCTCTGTCCTGCTCCAGAACCCACAGAGCCAAAGATACAGACTGAAGGAGAGGACAGAGGCCACGCCACTGTGCTGTAAACACAAATTATCACCCAGGCTGGCAGAAACCCCTGGGTTCAGAGCCAGCTGTGTGTATTCCGAGTGCTGTGCACGTGCAGCTGGCTCACTGGCTGTCTCTGAAGAAGAGACACCTTTATCCCTCAATGACACCCAGACTTCTGGTCACCCACAGAGCACAAAGAAGAGCTGGGAAGCCCTGCTGGCAGCAGCTTCCCTTCCCCCCTCGTGCCTGCAGACTCGTGAGCCAAATACGCAGGCCCCAGACTGGGCTCAGTCTCAGCTGCACTTGGCAACAAGAAAACAAAGTCAAACATCATCTGTGTCAGCGACTGTGCAGCAGTGACAGAAAGCAAAACTGACACAAGCTCATCCAAACAACAGGATTACAGATCCCAGAGACTTGGAGCCTGTGATAATAAGGTTGTTGCTGACCTGGTTAGTGTTTTGTACTTTATACAAGCACTGGAGGAAGAATTATATAGATGCATAATGAGGAATCCAATACCAGGGGCTGCAAGAGCAAATATATACACACTGCCGAGGGTCCCTTGCTACCCTGGTGAGGAAAGCACACTGAAAGGGCAGAAAGCTACCCAAAAGGCAGAATGTGTAAGAAAGGGAAGGAAATCAAAACTTGAAAGGTTAACAGGGAAAGCTGTGAAATGAACCCCAGTGAGCCCCATTTCATAAACCCTACCAACCCGAGATGCCAGCAAAGATGTCTACCCTAAAAGACAAAGTATTTAAGTTTTATGTCATCTGCAGAAACCACAAACTCTCCTTCATCAGGATGCTTGGCAGAGACCCCAAGCATCTTTGTTCCCTTGGAGCACCCCCTCAACTCTCTACTTTAGGTGTATTTTTACTTACTCCATCCTCAAATAGTTTTAGTTTTCAGTAGCACGGTTGTACCCTGTGTTAAACACCAGAACACTGCTTGGCACGGGTCTGTCCTGCTGCCAGGAGACAGGAGTCCCACTGACAGGATTTGGTCCCAGTCCTACCAAGTGCTCCAATGCCAGTGATCCAGCCAGTTCTTACAAGAAGGAAAGAACACCAGTAATGAGCTGTGGGGAGTTCTCTGCTCAGGGGAATATGACTGCCTGAAGAAAAGGGGCAGATGCTACAAGCAGTGTAAGCCAGTATCCTTATTCTGACTAAAACCATTTCTGTGGGTCCCAGCAACACAAAGTACAAGCAGTAATGAGCTCCTGGCCTCAGGAACTGCTGCCAGGACTCAGGCACCAGCAGTAGAAGATTCCCAGCTCGTATACACATCAAGGTCTCCAAGAAGGAGTCTCTGCAAGCCCAGAAAGTGAGGCTGGAGTGGCACAATGAGAACACAGGGCTTAGCAGAAATCGTAGCGATGGGGCAGAGCACAAGAAATTAATTAGCCTGATTAGTTTGCAAAGAGAAGGAGGAATAGAGCAAACACACTCCATTATGTAAAATGAGGTCAGAAAGAGAACAGTGAGTAATATTTATCTGGCTCCCCAGGGATGGGGCAAGAAATACACAGCCTAATTCAGACAAAGAAGATTTACACAGGAAAAGAGGAAATGCTTTTAAAACCTATGGGCTGTGAAGTGGTGGAGGAGCTCACCTGAAGCTACTGTGGAGCTAGTTTCATTTAAAGACAGCTTCAGGTTTCAAGAGAAGCTTTAGACACAAACTTTGGTCAAGAGCAGTCTAGATGAACGTAGATCTGCCTTAACACAAACTGGGGAGAAGAGTGAGCACGAAAACACGCAAGAGTGACTTTTACACAAATCTCTGCCCAGCATTTCTTCTGCTGTGAGAAATCAGTCAGCCTGAGCCAACCTGCTTAAAAGGTAAGAGTAGCTCAAATTAAAGTTAAATCAAGTTATCTCCAGGGCTCAGCACAGGGAGCCAGATCTCATCTCCCTTTTGGAGCTGGAAGACCAGACAGTTACACAGGGAGGTGTCAGTCTGCAACAAGGATGCATTTCGGAAGCCTCCTGTAGTCTACCTAAGCTGCTCCATAAGGAAACACCCCAGGATGCCTCCTAGCTTTTGGGCCAGTGGGCAGCCCAGGCCTGGCTGCCAGCCTGGAATTTACCAGATTCCTCCAGACTTACACAAAGGCTCCAGAACTGCAGAAATTAAGGTCAGAGCTTTAACATGAATTCTGCTAGGAAGTACATGCAGAGCACATGTCCTCTCTTGCTTCTGTATGGAGTACCCTGGAGAATTAGGGACAGAAGAGCTCTAAAATTGTTTTCTTACTATTAGTCCAAAAACGTTGAAAAAATGGAAAATACACAAAATACTGACATCATCTGTGGAAGAATGAGTAAATGAAAGAATGGATGAAGCAAGGGCATTAACCATGGGGAAAAACACGATTAAATTTTAGTTTTGTTTCATTAGAGCTGGAAATGTGCAAGGTTGTACCAACACTCCTATTTCACAGCAAGCTCATCAACTAAACCAATTCCTAATCAACAAGCAGCCCTTAAATTATTTGTACAATGGGAAGAACATTTACACTGACTACTACACTTAATTAAGAGTCAAATTAAGATAATTTCCCCAGTAGAAATCAATCCCTAATCAGACTATGTTGAGACTGATGAAACCTATCTAACTGCAAAGACAGTGCATGTTTTGGAAAGATGCTGAAATCTCTTTCCACACACTCCTCCAGCTGCAATGTGAGGGTCCAAAAGCTCACATCCAAACCATTCATTCTATCAAAGCAGCACAGACCTCAAATGACATCCCTGAGGCTTCAAAGGAAAAGAAATAAAGAGTGTTAGAAAACTTCCAAACTTCATTCCTTCAGCCCCTCAAAGGCAGCACAACATGCCAAAAACCCAGCTGATAAAACAATCTGCACATCACCTTCCACCACAATGTGGCCACAGTATTGCAGCCTTTGAAAACCTCTCTGTAAAGGGAATGGGAGAAGAAAGCAGATTTTTCTTTGGGATTAGCAAGAAAGAGCAGCACTGAGGCAAAGCAAGAGAAGTGAAGCAGTGAATTAGCAAAGCAGGTCAAAGGAGTGAGAACAAGATTTCTAAGCATAAAGGAGCCCCCAGAATGGCTTGGGGAAGCTTCTGCTCACCTACTTAATGGCAGCAAAGAGAGATAAAAAGGCAGCTGAAAAGGAAAATGTCTCCTCTGTGTCATTCCCCACCCAAGAAGGGTTTGCTTTGATGCAAACATTTGCAGACAGTGATAAGAAAACCTGTCAGAATCTGGAAAGAATTATTTGCAAGCAGATCCTGTCCAGGAAGACCTGATGGGACCAATGAATTCAGAAACTTGTAATACACCCTGATCCTGTGGTACAGCTCACAAAGAGATTTTCACCAACTTCCCTCTGCCTCCTCCATGAAATCCTGCAAACCTCAGAGGTTAAACCCAAAGTTTATTTGTGTTTTTTTGTTTAAACCAAACTGGGTAGAGGGGTATTATCCAGTATCAGACCAGCAACAGAAGCTGAAATAAATACTCAAAAGCTTCACAGAAAGAGAGCAAGTACCTGGTTTGAAGGGGCTATGGGAAGGACAGGGCAGATTAGGGCCTTTTTGATGAGTTGTTTGAACAATTAATAAAGCCATCAGTTACTGTGCACCTAGAGAAAAACAGAGCGAGGAGGCCGGGAGGCCAAGTGGATTTGCTGAAGACAAATCACAACGTATCAGGCTCACTTCCCGCTGTGTTGAGGGAACGGCTTAATGGAATGCAGGGGATTTTCTGTAGCTGTGAGTAAAGAACATTTAATAGGGTCCCAATTCTCAGGGCATCTAGAGATGTGGATTAAACTGATTCACAACTGGGTCAAATCAGCACATTTATACAGTAATTATTCAGGCTTTTATATGCTCTTGGGGAGAGGGTCCCAGGGGTACCTGGATGGGTAATTTTCACAAGGGAGTTGATGGGCTGGTTATGATAAACAGATTCTTAAATGATACAAAATTGAGGTTTTGAAAAAAATAGGAAATTGGTCTAGGAAGAAAATTGTTTTAGCTGAAGTGTTTCGTGGCTGTGATGATCATAGGACTGAGAGTATAATTTTAAATCAATTGGCATGATCGGCCTGAGCCTCTGCCAGGCCGAGTGGAAAGTGGGACATGCAGGAAGCAGAGCAGTTTTGTGGCCAAGGGGAAGGAGATGTTGGCTGAGGGTGGGAGCCCTTGGGACAGAGCAAATGACAACAGAAGCAGGAATGTGTCTTATTTCCAGGGTACAGTAACAGAAGAAGCCTGTGTCACAGGGAGGCTATGGCCAAATTTCTTTGCTGTGTTCCAGGAAAGCTGTGTCAAACAGCAGCCAGAGACAAAAACAGACACAAAAGAACAAGGAAAAATAGCATAGAAGCAATTGCAAGTGGTTTTGCCCATGTAATACCCAGTGTCAGGGCTGGAATGACCCCAAGGGAATTAAAAGCATGCTGTAAAAGGAAACAAAACCATTTCAGGTGCTTGTTCTGGAGCAGAGCTGACAGAAGGGTGCACAACAACATGCCCAAACTCATGGAGACTCGTGACAGAGTAGGCAGGCATCAATTACTCATCAATCAGCAGGGACAGAGCTGGGAGAAAGAATCAGTTCTCAGCCTGGTGGAGAAGGCTGCCAAAGTTAGAGATCCCTCCCTTTTGGTGAAGCTGTAATGATTCAAGAGTGAGGCTTCCCTCACACACCAATCACTACAAAAACACTGCCTCCATGCTCATGTGGCTGTTGGACAAGAAAAGTTCTCTCAGGGCTCTCTGGAAAAGGGTAAGCAAGCTGACTTGCTGAAGAATTATAACTACCAACCTCAATTATTATTTAGACTAATTTTTGTCTTTGCTCTATAATTTTTGTGGGTCTTCCTACCATCAATCTTTTCCTCTTGCAGATGGAGACATTTCTAGGGAATGCCTTCACTTTCTTTGCTTGGGAACCCTTTTTTCTGAGTGATGGAGAAAAGCAATGAGCAGGAAGGCATTTCACCAGTCCCAAACTTCATGGTCCCCTTAACAACAGCAAAAAGGCAAAGTTGCTCTGCATGATTAACCCCAGATGGGAGCAGTCAGCTCAGTCAGCTTCTTCCCATATAGATTTACCACTACAAAGCAGAGCAAATCCCCATGGGAAAAGGGACAGAGACCATCTGACCTAAGCAGCCTGCAGGTTCCTCTTCAGGCACACAGGGAGCTCTCAGATCTGTTAAGACAAGCAGTGTCTGTCCAGATCCTGCTCCTGCCCTGTCTTTGGGGGCAGTCCAGTGGAGTAATGGGACTGCTCAGCTACACCCCAAATACCACTGCCCAGGCCACACGCAAAGGCTCAGAGAGGGCTGTTGATTGCTCAGAGGCAAGGCAGCTCACCAGCTCTTTGAAGAAGGCAGCCTCCTTGTGCTGCTCCGAGTAGCGCTCGTACTGGTCCAGCCCGTCCTGCAGCTTCAGCGTCAGCGTGTCATAGTTGGACCGCACCACCTCCAGAACCTGCCAGAAACAGCCAAACACAGCACAGCAATCAGGACCCACATGCTCCTCAGCACAGAAACAGCCAAACACAGCACAGCAATCAGGACCCACATGCTCCTCAGCACAGAAACAGCCAAACACAGCACAGCAATCAGGACCCACATGCTCCTCAGCACAGAAACAGCCAAACACAGCACAGCAATCAGGACCCACACGCTCCTCAGCACAGGAGAGCAGGGCTGAGAGAGATCACAGCTCTGGCACCTGTTCTCATGACAGAGATGGCTTTAACAGCCAATATTTGGCTCATGATTAACAACATAGAGGTGGGTACAAAAGGCCTCCTAATGCCAAGGAACAGTCCTGAAATTTGCAGAATTTCTCCATTCATGAAAATGGTAGATGAAACCTATATGCATGGCAGCAGCTTTCTGTCATCAGAATTAGACATATTAATAAACCAAGCAGCTAATTACCACATGTGCACCCAGATACAACACAGAAGCACAATACAAACACAGATTTGCCCAGTCCCATGATCTTTCCAAGGTTAGTTTTGTCACCACACTTCCCTCCTGGCTCATGAATCACCATTCACAGCCTGCTAAATCACCAGCTTCTAGAGCTGCTCAGGTCAGCTTCCATACAGAGCGCTGCATGTCTCTCCTGATAGGAACAAGCTTCTGACAAGCACTAAGAGAAGACCAGCCTTGGTGTGGACTCTGCTTTTAGAAAGACACGAAGATATGAATCCAGGTCTTTCTGCCCCAGAGATACTTTACTGTCAGCCTCCATTGCAACCAAAGCAGTTCCAGCTTTTATTACTGCCCCACTCTGCTCCCAGCATTGGGCTATACTTGCAAACTCCTAGTTACACATCTCTGTTCTATTGAACTATTAATTTTCCTAACTAGGGAACAGCAAGAGGGACTCCCACAATGATTTTTAGCTTTAAAGCATTGCATGGACTAACATATTCCTCAAAGCACTTGTGAGATGGTCAGTGACAACAATCTTCCTACAGGGAACCATGGAAATCAACACTCCTGGGCAAACATATGCCTGAAATGATTCTCCTAAACACATGAACTTCATTCTTAGGCTGCTGCCATTTACTCTGAGAGCTAAACAGAATATGAACATCTGAGATTTGCACTACAGTAACCCCAGCTCATGACAAGCTTCAGTCAGGAAGACACATGGTAAAAGGTGCAAAGGCAGAGGACCCTGCTCCAAGGCATCACAACTCAGAAAAGATCCTAAGAAGAGCATTGCAGAGGATTGAAGACAACAGTGACCAGAACAACAAGGAGCCCTTGCACTTCTCCCCTTGTACTCCCAGCAGTGTAAGCACTACTGTCAACTGCCCCTTTAGGCAGATGGCAGCTCCTGCCCTTTACAGGACTTTGAACATTGTCCTTACATCTTTGATTCTAAGAAATCAGAAGTTGCTTAGGGTTCCTTCAAAAGCTTATTTCCCCCAAACTCTGCATTTGGCTGTGGTGCACACAGATACTCATGCAAGGGCCTGAGATGGCAGAAGCTACAGGGAATCAACCAAATGAGGACTGGGGGCAAAAAAGAGGCTCCAGAAGTGGTTCCCAGGTGAGATGGTCACACAGTCTCTGCAGCTCAACCGTCCTCCAGGACCGCAGACACAAGCTAGGGATAGGAGTAAGAATTTGGACTTGAAGGTCTCAGAGCCCTTTTCCAACTGCATTGATTCTGATTCTGCAATGTTATTTAAAACAGCTTGCCAGTGTTGCAAAGGCTCGCAGCCTCCTCTCAGGTACTCATTTCCTAATGCTGTTTTGTTTGTCAGCTCCACTGGCAGAAAGAATCCCCTGCAATGACATCCATCTCCAAATTCAGCCTGCCCTTCTTGCTCCTGTGTGCAGAAGCTACAAGAAGTATTGCAGAGCCAAGAGCAATGATGAAAGAAAGCCACCTGGGCACAGGAATAACTATCCACTAGGGACACAGTGTAATAGCATAATGCACCTTCTGCTGAGCACTAAAGGATCTGGCAGCTTGCTCCTGTCAATCAGAGGAAGCCAAATTGACCAAGATTAGTAAGCTGCAGAGAAAGAACCTGGTTTGAAAGGTGAGGAGTTGAACAGGTTTCTGCAGCAGTAATTCAAGAGCAAAGGTATTTTATTCAGGGCTACCTGACTCCCCAGGAGCCTTCCCTTCAGTCTCCCTGTATTCCCAGACACACAGGTGTGCACAGTGCCACACAGTTGTGATCATTCAGTGGATGCATGTATTTCTTTAGGAACAATCAGGATTCCTCCTTGCTAGCTCTGAGCAGAGATCTCTTCAGATACTCAAGAGAGGCATCCTCAAGCCACGATGAAGAAAAGTAAAATCTGAGAGCAATAGTGAGCTCTGTAACCAAAACCCTTTAAATCTGTCCGCTTGCATCACCTTTGAAAGGCAGCTAAGAACTCAGTTTGATACTTTAGGATGAGGACAGGGAAGGAAAGAGGCCCCCCAAGTCTCTACTCTGTTACTTATTGTAATCTCTGCAGTGAGCTTGAGATCAGCTTATCCCTTCAGCTATGTATTTCATTGGCTTCCACTCCTTATCTCCTTTAATTATGAAATAGCACTTAAAAAGAAAGGGTAAGTTAAAAATAAACAGCTTCTCCCCACTGCCTGATAATTTCCCTTTCTTGCCTGCTACTGAGAAAAAATGCTACGTGGGATCTGAGATAAACCCACTCACAGATCATTTCAACTTCATACCTTGAAATGGATAGAAGCTATTACTGAGATTAGGACCTGCCATCCTTGAGATGATTTCATCTGCTCTTTAAGATGCAGCTGCTAGACAGAGGACAGGTCAAAGAGCAGCAGAAGGTATTAAGAATACCTAACAGGAAGGTTTAAAAGGCATCAACTTCCTACACAGATGACAAAAAAATTCACATCCTTTGTGTAACAGAAGACTGTATGTTAGCATCCTTTGCCCTTCTTACACATTGCTTTGACTTTTGCTCAGGAAAACTACTGCAGGAAGAACAGCCTTTTCCCTTAAACACACAAGATCTTTATCTACACCTTTCTGTCAGATACAAAGGAACTAGAGCAATTTAATTTTGGGATTAAAGCATTTCTCCTTCAAAGTCTTGTTCAACCCATTCTTCTTGGTAGTCTTGTGTCTAGAAAACATGAATTCCATGATGGTCAAGTATGAGAAGGGAATGGATTTTTAGCTGCTCTTCCAAACAGATTTTAAATAGTCATTCAGATTTTTTATAACCTCACGAGAAGCTGGAAAAACACCAGTTTTAGTGTCAGGCAAGGACAGATGAAATCAGACTGTAGATGATCTTCAAGGAGCTTGATGTGATGCCCCCATGACTGCAAGGATAAACATGCAGGGGAAGGTTTTTTATTTTTTTTTTAAATGGTTTACTGGATCTTTACAGTGAAAAAAAACCCCAACAAACAAACCCTAATGGAGTCACAATCTAAAAGTCTTTTTGTAGGTTACCTTAGGGGGATCAGAGTCTTAAAAAAGCAGTATGACGGAAGCAAGCAACTCAGACAGGGTCAATACAGGAGGAGGGAAGGCTGCTGAATTCCCTTCCTGCAGTTACCTGTATCAGCCCAGAGGCTACATTCGCTCATTTTTTCCACTGCAACAAACCAGAACTCAGTGGAGCTGCACCACTGTAATTTAAAGATAATCTGCCATCAAATTAACCCCCTGTCACCCCTCACTCACTGACTGATTTCTAGAAGTTCCAGAGAAATGCTGGAGATTCAGGTGCCTGCACATGTCCCCAAACCAACTTTTCAGAAGCTGCTCTGAACAGCAAGTGCTTTCTCTGGCATTTGGATCTCAGCTTCCTCCTGCAGCTACAACTGCCCATGCCCCATAAAACTCTCCTTCCCCAGTCACACCAACAGCTTGTGAGTAGGGGCATCCCCTTAGGAACATGGCAGGAGGGAACACAGCTTCCAAAGGAGGACTGATGTGGGGCTCAGCTCTCTGCAGCATCCCACCCATGCCATGCCAGGTCACTGCACCCAGAGAACAGGATTATTTCCCAGTTTGTGGCTCCTTACTTTGCTCCATCCACCAGCTCACCACTACCTTACAAACTGGATGGACAATCTTGGTTGGTTGGGTCAGTGGCCTCCTCTCACAGGAGCTCTGAAACCATTTCCCCCAGAAGCAGTTGCTCCTCCCCTGAAATTTTCAGCATTCAAAACACACACCATCATTTTGCTGTACTAGTCCCTCCACACTGATTTTTCCCTTACTGCACCAGAGCCGTTTCCTCTGACTGATCCTCAACAAGAGGCAACGTACTGCACTCCCCCAGGAGAGACCAGCCCTCCTGGAAGATCCTGTCCTGGGGAAACACAGGGATTACAGCAGTCTCCTACCCCCACTGTGCCCAGGAGAACACTGCTGCTGTTAGCAGCAATGCCAGAGGGAGCTGCACCAGCAGTAAAACCTAATGGGCAACATGCAGCTCTAAGGCCCATCTATCTAGCAGATATCATTTGCTTCATTGCTTAGTAACTTTTTAACCTGCAGAATCTTTCATCATCTGCATCTGCAGTCTCTGCCTTACTGGAACATAAAATTAGAGAGCACCAGCAATTCACAGCACCCAGCAAAGGACCTGGTGGTGGGTAGGTCCCAGGAAACACGCACAGGTAACGACAGAAAAATAAAAGGAAAAACAGGAGAACAAATCAAGGTCTCTACACTGTCTTTTTAATTAGCACAGGAAAGCACAAGAATGCAATCAGTCAGCATCACTAGTACCTCACTAAAGCTTCTCCATGCCCATAAGACAGTCCTTAACTACCACGACACAGGAGAGGTTGGAACAGCACTGATTGAATGATCTCACATCAAGCAAAAGGCAAAATACCCTATCAATGCCCAGATTAAAAAGCACTTGCCCCCTCACCAACTCCCTGTTCTCAGGGATGGGGGAGGCTCTCCAGGTCAGGACTAGCAAAGGACACAGGACAGAAAAGCCAGAGGCTGTGTCCCATCTGTTCCATGCCAGAGGATGGAGCAGCCAGTCTGTGGGGCAGGTAATGCCAACCTCTCATCAGCACTACTGCACAAGAGGGCAGAAGGACCCAGGGCAGCCAGACATGCCTTCTGTCCACCCTGCAGAGGTGGTGGAGTCACTGCCTGTGACCACACCCAGAGGGAGTTCTGGCAGTCCCACCTCCCAAACCTAGTCAAAGTGCAAAACACCACAAGCAAACTCAGCAGTCTGTCCCCTCAGCTCAGAGGGTGGAGGCTGTAGGAAGAGACTCTAGAGTTCTCCTATGCCAGTAGAAATGTGCATTTTACATTGCAGTCCTCAAATGGGCTTGTTTATTCCAGGTTTAGTACAAATCTTCCCCTTTTTCTCCCTCCTTAATCTCTACAACAACTCAGAGTCCCCGAGTGTTTCTGTTCATGAATTCAACTGAATTGCAACATTTCTCATTGTAATGAAAAGGCTGCTGACACCTGGACTACAAAGAGGCTATTGCCTCTCCATAATAAAGTGCTGGATAATTGACATCAATTTTAGAGTAGTAACTTCTAATTAATATAGAAAACTATTTTTTTCCAAGTGCCATCACACTTCTCACAGAGCAACTTTAAAGTTGCTGATGCAGGCTGGAGTCTTTGTTGAAATTAATCCCCAGAAGCACCACAGAGAAAGAACATAACTAAATAATTAGAAGTTAAATAAAAACACACACACAGCTGCCACATTTCCCAACAGACTCTGCCCAAACCCCAGCTGCACTCATCTCCTTCTCCCTTTCCTCTTTCTCTGTCTGCAGGAGCCAAGTTCAGAGAGGGGCTCCACTAAGGCTGCCAATGCTACACACACATGCTGGAAGCAGCTGCCATTCATGCTGGCTTCCAGGAAAGCACCCATCCAGGACTAGCAGCACACAGAGATTTTGTCTGACCCAGCACTACCTTAGCTTTGCAGCTATCCTGGAGCTAAATGCAGTGCTGATGCCTTAGCACCACTCCTCACCCCCACACTGATCAAGCCATGACTATTATTTCCATGCTCATGAATGCTAAGACGAGGAGGAGGAGGATGTTGCTATGATAGTTTCACAACTCAGATTCCCAAGACATGCTACGTGTACAGCACATATCTGTGGATCCAGAGGAGTGGGTCTGATGGGAAAGACAAAGATGTGGGCTGCAGATTCAAGGGTAACCATGCCACATATGTGTAAGACTCACAGCACACTGCCAATCCTGCTTTGGTGTCCCAGATCTGCTGCATCCAGCAGCTGCAGCTTGTACTACATGCAGTGAAGGACCCATGGCCCTCTTGTGCTGAGAGCATGAGCCTGTAAGACAGCCCCCACCAGCTCACATATCTGTCATTCCCAGAGTAGAAGGCATCATCTTTTCTGCCCTGAGTACAGGAAAAATTGCTGACAAGAAGGATATTTTTCTAATAGTGAAAAGTTCAGCCAAAAATATTAACTAAAAGCAAACAAGGGCAAATTTCTCCTCTGAGGTATGAAACAGGACGCCATTGAGGTGGGATGCACCAATACTGCTGAGCAGTAAGGCTCTAAGAGCTCACTGGGGAGAAGAACAACCTGCAGAGAGGGGTGCAGCTGCCATCAGCTCCAGGGTAACAACAAGACATGACTACATGCTCCAGTTCTGCTGTGGAGAACCCAAAGCTGATGGAACTCATGGGAGTCTTGATCAGTGTCTGGAGTTGGACACATGCACAAAGTTGAGCACATAGCAAAGATGAGTGAGCCAGGAAATAGGAGAGGAGGAGCCTCACCCTGCTCTCCACTGCTAGGGCTGGTGCAGGGACCCCTGCACACAGCTCCCACCAGGTTTACTCTGGCAAGCACAGACTGAAAAGTGTCAATCTCCCTCTGCTCAGCTCACTGAGCATTAGCAGGACACTGCTTCCTGGAGTTTGGAAGTGAACTGTCCCTGCCCACTAGTTGGCCCTTTATCCCTGCCAGTCACTTCTTGCAGGTCTTGCTGTTTTCAGTGAACTGCTCTATGCCCAGCCAAACATAACTCTTAACTTTCTGCGTCCCAAATCCTTCCCGAGGACTGCTCTTATACATCTGCACTTGAGTGGTATCAAAATCCAGGCCTCATCACTTCTCTACACAAGGAAAAGGTTTTGATTGCACTTAAAAGATTATCATGATTATTATTTTACTTAGCAACATCAAGGAGGGACATTTCACACCCCCTTTTCTCACCTCAGCATAGAGCCGGTCTGTCAGGCTCAGATGATATATAGTAGCTCAGATGTTTGTTCAATGATCTCACAGGGATCTGTGATCTTTAAAGGGACAAGCCTACAAAGGCAACACTTTCCATCCATGGAGGCTGAGGGTTTGGTTACAGTCTTTTTCTTCTGCCCACAGGTGCCTCTTCTAAAGATAAATAATTTATAAGCTCACTCAGAAAATTACTGTTGTTCTCTGAACTCTGCTAGCAGAATTGGCATCCTATTTTAGGACAAGAGTTATCTGCTTCAGAAATGTTTTAAACCCACAATCCATTAGAAGCCTTAGGTGTTCAACTTTATTTAATGGTAAAAAACACACTGATCCAACCAATCTGGAAATCACTCAGCTTTCAGAAATGTCTCAAAGCCAAAACTGTTACCCAGCTCCACCAAGAAGCAACTGTAAATGTATGAAACAGTGCCCATTCCAAGCTCCCGTGGGACAGGCATTGCCAACAACCAACAGCTACCTGAAGAAGCAGTAAGGCTGCAAACAAGGACAAAGTAACAAGGAGACCTATGGTCTCCATGTGCACAGCTTGCAGGGCACTTCATTTCTAAGAGATATAGACAAGCAGAACAGATTAATGTGGTGATAACCCTGGACATTCCTGCAGCCATCACTAGGACTAGGCAGTGCTGTGCTACAATAAACACCTTCTGAGCTCCAGCTGCCAGGTAGCTGAAAGCCTGCCCACCTCAACAGAAAGCCCATGCCAGGAAAGCTTTGGCTGTGGAGTAATTTCAAGAACTCACATCTATACATACACACGACAACTCCCACACGTGTTAAATGCACTTTGCTCAACCCATTCAGGTTTGGAGCACATGGAGCAAAGTTGCATGTAGCCTCACACTGGTTTTTCTCAAGCCCAATCCACCTTTCCCAGTTTCAGAGCTGGTCAGTGGGATTACACTAATCTGCATATGCCACTTGCTACAAACAGCCTGGTATTCTCTGTGGGACACTGGGTGCTCTTTCCCAGACTGCAGGGAGAGGCTCTCCAGGGAAAACAAAGGAGGTAACTGTGCCATTCAAGGAAGGAAAACAGGTTCAGTGGGCTTCTGCCAAGGGAACAAACATCCATATACTGCGTAACGCTGGCACTTTCAAAACCCAAGCAGATGAAAAGAAGTCAAAGATCCTGAAACAAATTACCTTTAAAATTATCACTTAATAAAATAAGCAGTCTTCAGAGCAGACATTTAGATCTGGAAGGGGAGATACTCCAGAAGCAAAATGAGGCCCACTAAGCTCGCCTGTTTTTACAAATTTTGTTGAGGAAGGCAGGCAGCGTTAAGAAAGGCCAGGATGATGCAGGAGCATAAAACCCTGAGATAGATAGATTTGCTATTTTGGAGTTACAGCCCATTTTGGAGTTGTGAACCCTTATCTCCAGCTGGTGGCATTTATGAAAACATTTCTCACTGCTAGGTACATAAGAGCACTTGCAATTCTGCCAAGGCTCGAAATGCACTGCAGATAGCAGTGGACTGGACCGTTAATTTTTTTATTTCCCCTTTGTGCTTACAATTAACTTAAGTGCTGAAATGTGATGGGCTATTCCAGGAGAAGCTTTTTATCTACCAGCTGCATTCTCACAGAGCAGTAAATCAACTGCTGTCACCAAAACATCACACAAGAGGACAAGAGCATCCTTATGCTCACTGTTATTATTCATGTTACCCGTTCAGCCTAAGTGGCTAACCAGCATTCAGCAAATGAATGCTGTGATTTGTGTGCAACCTTTGGTGCAATTCTCTATCTACAGAAGACCTTGTCCTCCTGAACACCGAGGAGAAAAATAGTCAGCAGCAGCTCTTCAGCACCATTTAACTGACCAAAGCAAGACCAGTAACCTTGGTCCCCAAAACAAGATAAAAGAGTTTTAAGTTGGGAACTGCTTCTCCAGCTGAACTGAGAAGCCAAGACGTGCAAAGTTTTTACAGAAATTAAAGGCAGATAGAAGAACCTTAAAAATGGTAGCTGAAGATTTTAAGAAAGATTTTATTTCAAACTTTTTCTAGTAGCCAGAAAATATCCTGGCAAATGCTGGAATTCAAATACAAAGCTTTCAGCCCAGATTGCCTTGATGAAATGACAAGAGGATACCTGATGTACACCAGAGGAAATTCATTCCCAGCAAAGAAATTCAAATTTGCCCAGAAGACTGTTAGCTCAGGAATAAGGCTGTCTAGAGAATAGATTAAGGCAGGATATGCAACAAACCCTTTTCTGTTCAATCAAACCCAGACAGAAGTAAGTGAACTGCTCCAGTTTGAGAAACCAAAACCTAATTGTGCCCAAGGAAAAAGCAGTGGGGAGGCTTATTCTGGTTATGGTCTAATCAAACACCTGCAGTCACATGAGGCTTCTGGAACTGACACCTGCTCAGGTTCACAGAAATCAGCAGAGGATCCAAGAGAGCTTGTGCCCCTCACACAGCCACCACAGACTTCTCTGGGATAAAATGATTGCAGACTAACATAGAGATAAAACCAAATCAAAACTCACCAGGACTCTGACTGGAAGATCAAGACAAGTGAAAGGAGAACACAGATACTCCAAAAAGCTAGGGAGCTTGGCATGCATTTTTATTTTCTTTTTGATCTTTTACAGCAACTAGCAAGCCAATGGCCTTTATGAATGTACAGTCCTAGGTCTAATGCTTGCTGAGAAAAAGGGGATGCTAATCTAGCTCATGACTTTTTTTTTTAATGATCAGAAATCTTTTTAAACTTGGTTTGCACAGCATGAACAAATTTAATTAAAGGAAGCAGCAAAACTAAATACCAATGTGCCAAAAAAACTGGCCACAAACCAAGTGGATGCTTGTATTTAAAGTAAGTCAAATCAACATAGGACATGCTGGAGAAAACCAGCTAGGACTGGAGAAGGAAGGCATATGTTTGCAGGGGCAGACATTAGGAAGATCAGTTCCCTAGCTCCTATTTACATTTCAGCAGTTAGTGGAAGTGATAAAAGGCAGTCATTCAGTGGCCTGAGGAGATGCAATGAAGCCAAGAAAGAGGAAACACTAAGCTCACCTGCCTGACTACATGTGGAAAATGAACTGAAGTCTGTTCTCAAGGAAAGTAAAAATTTTTGAATACAAGCAAGAACTCTGGATAGTTAAGAAACCCATTGAGCAAACAGCTGTTTGATTATTTGCACTATTTTCCAGTTCTTCAATATGTTTGATGAACTAAGGGCACTACAATCAATACACAAGATTTAAAACATGAGTTATCACAGACTTACACAGTGACAACAACACAGTTTTCCCCCTTTATTTTTGTGTTCTCTCTAATAATTTCTAATTCTCTATTTGTCTTTATGACTACTGTTGTCTTGAGCCAACATTCCCAGGCTTATCACAGGAGTTCTTTCCTGCATAACAATATGTAAAATTACAGTTGAATGATTTTGAGAAACTTACAAATTCAGTCTGCAAAAATGCCTTCTAAAGATAGAGCCCAAAAGAAATATAAGATCTGTACTCAACTGGTTAGCTACAAATAGCTAGAAAGACTGTAGTAGCAGTATGCTAAGGTAGCAAGCTAATAAGAAAAGGTGGGCAGTGCTTGGAAATTTGTGTGACTCAACCCACATAGAAGTTCTAGTTCTTAAGGCTTTTACAAATCTGGAGTTGGAACAGACAGCTATAAGCTGCTGTATGATCCTTATCCTACAGAAAATCCTGTAGTGAAAACTTCAGCTGCAAAATGTCTGCTTTAAGGCAGCAGTCCCAAAAGTGGTATAAGTCAATCTAAGTGCAGGTCATCTAGCCTGCAATCCAGAGTCTGGAGTTCTTCCTTCAAAGGCATTCACTGCAGAAATAAGACATTCTACTGATCAAGTCAGAGCTCTCTCTGTTCTAAATACAAGTACCAAGGATGTTGGGGACCAGGCAGTACTGACATTAGGAGGGACTGAGAAGGTAAAGGGGGAGTAGAGATGACTAAAATACTGAGAATGCTGCTGTGCAAATCAGGTTTCTAAGAATTACAGCAGTTATGGAACTCCTACCAAGACAAAAGAATCAAATCAAATCTGTCCCGACTAAGTGACTCCTCACAAACCCCAGACACACTCTGGGATCTCAGACTAATCTGCATTGCAGAGGAAAAGGAATGGACAAAGTCTGTGATAAGGGCAAAAGTAAGGAAACCAAATAATTTCTGATATGCTGAAGGAGTGAAGCTTGTTAACATTTTAATTTGTTGAATTATTCCCTTTTGTGCTGTTGGAATGTGTCGTTCTTCTGCAACTCCATCTAGGCAATGACCAGAACTGAAACAGAACAAGGCCATTAATGCCTGGAAGAATCCATAGCCAACACAGAAAACGTTTTCTGCCTGCAAAACCAGAACTGCTTAAACCTGACTGTTAAGTTAATTTAAAAGGAACATTTAAACAGCTATTGGGACAAATGGAAATGCAGAGGCTACTATCCAAGACAATCAAAGGGCAGGGCTGATAGGATGCTGAACGCTGTAGGCTGAGACACTTCTTGACTGAAATGGAGATGTGCTGGAAAGCTGGCCAGCAGACAGCCAGCAAGGTGAAGCTGAGTGGCAGCAGAGACTTGGGCATGGATGGACCACACACAGAAAACAGCTCAGATGTTTCTGAGAAATTAAACTGTCTGCTGCTTATTACTGTCCTTCTCAGAGGAATACATCCATGTGCAGACTCTGGAATAAACAGAGGCACCAAAGGTTGCTGACACTCGTTTGTTTCTAGTCCTTTCTCCTTATACATGACAGAAACTATCAGAGCCCAAGATAATAGCTGTGCCTCTGAAGAAGTAGTCCTGGCATGGTTAAATGGCATCTTGCAATCAAAACATACTTGGAGAACAAAAAGGCCTTGTATGCCTTGGAACATAATGTTTACCCCATAAACATTTCTTCCACTTATGTCCTTAAAATATCAGACCTACCACTCCTTCAGCACCAGCACTCCCATGATTCATGTGTTCCCAGCAAGAACCCCAAACACGACAGGAGACAAATCTCTTCAAATGAGTAGCTGAGAAAGACTGAAAAGAGGCATCTTACCTCTATGACAGTGAGCCTGTATCTCCACAGACATTCAGATGCTGGATGGGCAGGAAGGACACGGCACAAAGGTGAGGTTTATTGCTGACAGGCCAGATAAAATTACAGTGTTGGCTGTGTACCCACCACTGACAATCAAGGAAAGGGTGACTTGTGCTGGCACCTGTTCTCTCCAAAGGATGAGGAGATGAAAAGAACACAACCTGTGCTTCCTTTCCAAAGCACCTTTAGCTGTTGACTCCTCAAGTTAAGCTGATCAGCAAGTTGAGCAGCAAGCTGGAGAACTACTTGTCCACAACGCCTGCCCTCTGAATCAAGGGCATGCACCCACTGGTGTCACAGCTCTAAACAGAACCTGCTGGATACAGAGGTGGGATATACTGAAGACTTAGGTAAAGACAATGCCACTATCCTGGGGATATGAAGCTGATCACCAATGCTTCTGCTTTCTCTATATATTTCTCTTTTGCCATATTCCATGGATCAGTACCTGCAGGATCTGTGATGGAAATACCATCTCCACTGTAATTTCTGCAGTGCTTGGAGGACACCATTGTTCTACAGCCTAAAAATCCCTGTGTGAGGATTTAATGCTCCCAAGTGCCTCTTGGACATCAAACATTTTGAAAAGTATTAGCTCTGATGGGTTTTTGAATAAGGCTCAGGGAAGCCACTTCCTCAGTATTTCATATGAGGAAAAGGTAGCTCTGATCTGGTAGATTAAAAATTACTGAGAAGGAAGAAGAGGAGGAGAAAGAGAAACAAAGTCCACACAGCCCACATCACCTGTAAGCAAGGAAATGAGATTGGATTTACTGTGTGATCCTGAGGTGCATTCAATTTCAGCCTGAATTTCCACTGCATAAATTCAACCTGGCTAAGCAATGTCCCCATTAGAGGCTGTCCAAAGCAACCTAAGATTACTCTCAAGTGATCTTTGAAGCTGAAGGTTCAAAGCCCTTGGTGAGGTGGGGTTTTTTAGCATATTTTTGCATGAGCATCCCATAAACCCATGTCTTCCCAGGAGTTTGAAGAAGACAACATAAAGAAAGCAATTAGATACAGTGAATACACAACTCCTTATTGTTGCCAATTAATCAATTTATTTATTTAGTTCACTGGTTTAATTTCCTCTTCCTACACCACAGAGAACAACTCTGGGTCTGTTTTCTGTGAGTCAAAGGGATTAGGTGACAAGCTGAAGTCACTCACTAAAAGGACTTGAGGGCTTCAGTTCAGGGATTAATAACTCAGCAGCTTTTTCTCCAGATTTTAAAACCTTTAATTTGTACTGCATCAGCTGGTAGTTTTATTTGCACAACTATTTTTGTTTAAATGGGACTCAAACCCTGCTCTTCCCAAAATGCTGCTGCATTGCCCTCTTGATATTATTCTCAGATCCAAATTTTTGACTATATGTAAAGAGGATTTCATGCTTGCTTAGCAAATTTCTTAAGAAACTGCACCCTATACTAATACACAAGTTCAAGTTCTTTTCCTGAACAACCAGACATAACAGCTGAGCAGTCTCCTCAGGCATTCAACACCACTAGAAGGCCTGGGTGGAAGCTTTGGACCAGGTCTCTCTGTGTCTTCAACTCAGTCTCACATTTCAAAGAAGCTCTACAAAATGTTTGTCTGCATTTGATCACATAGTAACACATCTTTAAGGGTAAAGCAGAGGGATCCATTCTCGCCCTCAGCTAACACAGAATAAATTGGTACCACACTTATCTTGCTAAGAAAGCCAGTGGCAGAAGCTAAAGGGGGTCACATTTTTAATTACCCTGCAGAGACTCTGATCTTACAGTTCTAAGTATCATTTGCTAAAGGGAGCTTCAGTGAAACAGTGCTATAATTTAACCGCAACACTTCTACATCTTAGACTTTATAAATACAACACAGAAGTCTGCAGGTTGAAAAATTCAGGTATTTTAAAGGTCTGGGGTTTCTTGGAACCTGAACTGGCCTGACTCAGCAAAGACTGAGTTTCTTCCATATGCCTTTTTAAGGCCCAACTTGTGACTGTGCCTAGAGCTTTTATATGGTGTATTTTCACCAACTGCAATAAGTAGAGCTGTTCACTTTGTTTACTGCTTCTAGACAACAACTGCCATCTACAATCAACTCAGAGAGGCCAGCAGGGCAGGGCTGGCAGCAGCCACAAGATGCAGCACAGCAACAAATGATGGTTGTGCATTAGGAAAGGTCCCATCATTTTTCCTTCTCAACTCTCTAAAATATGTGAAAGGCACTAATTAACAGCCTACCCAAGGCACACAAAGGCTACAAAGAAAGATATCCCTAGTGTCCTGTTAAGGCCCAATGCTAAGATGACTACCAGGGCTTTAGGAACCAACTGAACTCTCCCAAGTCACAAGTCTCCAAAACTGCTACCAGAAAGAATCCAAACATCACAAGAACTGCAGAACCGAGAATAGCAAAAAAGAAATAAAGTGACCTACTTTCTATTCTGTTATCACATGTTGAAAGAGACCGAATCATAAAATGCCAGAAAGGCACATGCAAAGGAATCCTCTCAAATGCGTGCACTGTCAGCAGTGTGACAGCACTCAGCCACCCACAGAAAAAACAAGGGCAGGGAAAAAACTCCAGTCAAATACTGTGCCAGAACAACAATTCAGTACCCAGAGAGAAGGGAACATACAGTAGGAGCTACAGAGAGCACAAGAAGCCTGAGATCTGAAATGCCACCTGCCCTTATCCCAGCAGGCTCATCAGAGCCTCTGGCAGGGAGGGACACTGAGCATCAGAACGATCCCATCGCCCTTCCCAAGAGAAAGTGACAGAGGACAGCTGTCTTCAACATTTTGTGGCCATTTCTCCAGCATCTGTTCTTGACTCAGTCACAAGTGGCAGGACAGAAGAATGTGCAGCAGCCTGTAAACACCCAGGTACAACTGTGTAAGGTGACTGCAGAGGGTTGACAGCCCAGAGTCTGGATTAACCTTTTCAATAACAACACTGTTAAGAGCTGCAAAGTAAGGGGCTCAGGAGAGTGTAAGCAGGTGATTTTCACTCTCCATTCCCCAGGTTTCTACAGATTATTCCATAAAAATAAAAACCACTTATTCCCCAGATTTAACTTAACAGATTTTTGCATCATTCTTTCCTAAAACAAAGACTGGGATCAAGCCAACCGGCCATTTTCCTTCAAGCATCTTAACCTGACCTTTTCCAAACTAGTCACATAAAAAGGTCTCCATGACATACCTAAGCTGAAGTCATGCTCAGTTATGATCTCATGTATGAAAAATCCTCATCTCACAACAGAACAGTTACCTGCATCTTCCAATCATGCCTCACTCAACTGAAGGGCTTCTAGTGACAATGAGGGACCAGGCTATGCCTTAAGCTAACAAGACCACATGTTAACAACAAACTTCCTGAGCAATTAGGACAGGAGTGGTCAGTGACCAATTTCTCTATGCTAAAACACTTGGTATGACATGAACTGCCCAGCCCCAGTGCCACTTATTCCTAGCTCTGATGCATCAACACACTAAATAGCAACAGAAGCACTTTAGGACTCAAGCAGTCCAGGAATATTATCCCTCTGGGCACTACTGAGGGTGGAAAGCTCAGCAAAATCTGCATGATGTGGAAAGCTGTCACCAAGCAGAGAAATTAAGGTTCAGATCATGCTAATATTCTACTCTGCAAAAATTGTGTCACGCTCAGGTATCTGCAAAGAGGCTGAGATGAAGTATTACAGCAGATTTCTTTTTATTCTTCTGAGAAGGGGAGTTTAGCCCAGCAACAGACCTAAGTTTTCTTCCTATGCCTATAAAGTGACTTGTAGGTGGTACTGTAATTAAATAGGTCCATCCCTTAAAATAGCAAAGCACATCTTTACAGCTGAGGTGAGAGCTAAGACTCTGTAGTGAGATGCTTCCATCAAGTCGCTAGTTTTCAGGAGCACAGGGTAGAAAATTCCCAGCAAAGCAGCCTGGATGCAAAGAATTAAAGCAGACAATCAAAGTCTGAGTTCCAGCATGCCTACCTCAGCTTGCTCCCTCACAAATCCACATTTCTGTTTTCATCAGTGGAAAGATTGTTCTTGTTCTAGTGTTTCAAGGTGTTCAACAAAAAGAGCACTTACTGCAAACAAAGCACAGCCTTAAGAACTCTACACTGCAGTTCACAGCTACCTATTTTAAGAAATGAAAGGGACAAAACCACCTGCAGATACAGTCACACAAAGCTCCATCTATAACCATGATCTGTGTTGTAAGCTGTTTATAAAATGACAGAAAAACTTGGTGGTGACAGAGATAACTGATGTTTCCTACAAGCTGAGCAGATGCCTGACTCCAGCAAACCACCACCATAACACAGCTGAGCAGAGGCTGGTACCCAGGCTTGGGGAAGGGTATATGTATTTCTAGAGCAGAAGAGAACTGGAAAAGGAGACTCAGTCATTAATCAGCCAGCTAAGCACACTCTCCCTTTAAACACTTGGAAGGAGAACTGCTGGCAGAATGAGAGACATCTCAGGGCTCTGTGTGACTTTCAGATTCACATGTGGATTGATTTGTCCTGGGTTTGGAGCATTATTTGCCACTGAACTAGGAGAAGGCTGCAAAGTACAATGCACTACCTAAGTGAAAAGAGTGGTGCCTTACTTGCAGGAAGAGCAATAGTTTGATTTACAATATGCTGAAGAAATATAACCAGAGGGGAGTTGATAGCAGTGCCCAGATTCTCACAGTATTCCCACAGCACTGTTACTTCCAGCTTTCCATTGTGTTAAACATGCTCATGGGGCTCCAGGGCAGCTCAGTTTGCTCTTAAAAAAAGGTATTGCAGATGTTCCTAAAGCCAAAGCACCCCAAGAAGAGTTAGCTAGCGACCTCATATCAGCTCCCTGACACTAATTCTCATTGCTATAATGATGCCTTGTCAGTCCCTGCAAGCAGCTGCCACTGTCTCAGAGACAGAAGCTTGTCCATGCCATCACAAGTAGGAGAAGCACTCATAAGAAGTTCTACAGCTTTCACATAGGACCCCAAACCAGCATTTTTTGAGTAGTCAGGAAGCCACAGAGCATTCCCTGTGTGTTTTTACATCCCACTCAAAAACAAATGCAGTCTGCCAAATTACAGCTGCTGAGGAAAATTCACTTGGGAAACCACGATAGGGTTTGTGCACAAATAAGCCTTCAGCAGGACAGTTCATTAGTGGGATTCTGCACACAGTGACACTTAGTGGCAAAGTTTCCAGCTATGAGACTAAGGCATATGGCAGGAGTCACTGGAAACAATGTTATTAGGTGACAGTCTGCACATTACTGCCTTCTCCAATTGTTGGGACTGTAACAGTAGATTTTCCATACTTATCCATCTTACTGTCAGAGGTCATCCTAACTAAGACCTGTTTTCACAGAAGAGAAAAGCTTAAACTAACATTGATACAACTGTGACACACCAGTTAACACTGATACTAGTGATGCTTGCTGGGTCACATCAGCTTATAGCATGTACTGTCAGACAATGCTCCATAACAATTTACCACTTCCTTCTCTGGGAGACCACAATACATTTTTCCTCTTAGAAATTCTTGCTGTGAAGTAGTTATTGGTGGAGAACATAAATCCACAGATTGGAAAATGTGAAAGAGGAACTCCTCCAAACAGGTGCTCAGGTGAAAGCAAACACAGGGCTCTGAATTAATCCTCCTGCAGGCCTACACCCCTGCCAGCTATGAGGCAGATGCTGCTGCTCAAACAGCATGTGCTGCCAGCAATACTCAGCTCCCCAGGAGCTTATCCGTGCCTTAACTGAGCCATGGGGGAATCCTGGGCCCTCTGACTGAGGCAGTGGAATTGATTTATAGCCTCTGGCATTTGGCTGATGAACCACCTTCCCCAGCTTCCATCCCTCCAGACATCCATTCCCCCAGCTTGCTGCCTTTTGAGTGGCACATCTTGGTTCCCTGAGCAACCCCACTGCCTGTCCCAGATCTCCCATGAAGACAGAAGAGTGACACACATCAGGTGCCATCCTCTCCACTGTTAAAAGGTTTGTCTTTGAGGTCCCTACTGTGGACAATAAATTTCTATGTACTGCCTTAACATCCAAATGTCAAGTGTCAGAGAGCCAAAAAAACTAATCTTACAGCTGAGTGGAGCTCTGTTCAGATGTGGCACATTTTGGCTCAGCAGCATTTACTCTCCTGCTCTGGGAGGGGTGGAGACCACAAAGCTCCATTTGTTTCCCACTCTGAAATCAGAGCCATGACCCAATTTGTCCGTTTTGGGAAACAGCTGCAGCTCCAGCTAGAGGATCCAGAAAAGGAAGGCAGAAAAACATCATCTGTAACAGCAGGATACTACCAGAGAGAAGGAAGAGTAGCAGTCTCTAAAGGCAGGAGTTTTACCCTAAAGAAGCTCCAGAACGAGCAGGGCTGGCAGTCACTGCAGTCAGTCCCTTTTGTCAGAGGAAAATGTGACTCCAGGAGTGGTTGCTCACAGGCACAGTGCTGTCTGTAGCTGGCACAGCAGGCTGTAGTCTGCTTTCAGGACTCCCAAGCAGAGGGATGAGCGAGTGTAAGGAAGCTCAGGGTGGAGCTCAGGACTAGAGCAACAAATCATAGTGCTATAAATCCAGCTTTACAGGGGACAACCAAATAAGTTTGCACAGTATCTGTAGGCATTATGGCAAAAGCCAACACCTATTGTTCCTGTTTCACAAGGGATTAAAGAACCTTCTCAGTCTGAAGTTTTACAAAATGCAAATTGAATTGTGCATTCACACAAGCCAGACACTGACAGCCTCTGCTTTAATCACAGATGTGCAGAGTTGTAATTTAATCTTTATGAATGCAGACTGTTTTGATCACTCTGTTGCAATCCTCTGTGGAGCTTTCCCTGCCCTATACAGGCACTTAACAGTGACAGGAATCCATACACTGCTCTGCACTTCCTCAGCAGCCTTCCCTGGCAGATCCCACAGCACTTCAAATGCTGCCTGGCTCCCCAAGGGCTCCCTACTGGCTTCCCTCTCTCAGGAGGACACAGGGCTCAAGGTTTGCTCAAAGCAGCACAGTGACAGCAGGAAGGAGTTCGGACCCCAGCCTGCAGCCCCTTGCTCCAGCAATCCACAGCCCCTTTTCCAGGCTTAGAAGCAATAAAAAGCAAGTATGAGCAAAAGAAGCATGCATAAAGCAAATGTAAGTGTTTTGTGAAACAAACTCACTGTTAAAGAGGACAAGCACAGGAACTAGAGCAACATTAACCTGTCCCCACAATATGGACTGGGAGCTCATTACAAAGTTGAACCTGTGGATTGTGCTCAGCACACTCCCAGCAGTGAATCAGGTTGGGCTCGTAACTCACACCACTGAGTGTAGCTTCTGTAGCTCCAGCACAGAAACTCATCCAGCTAGATAAGCTGCATTCAGTGGCAGCCAGCAGAGAGAAGCATCTCCCCAAGGCAGCTCCTCCCCAGCATTCAGTGGTCACCTGTACCACTGCAGTCTTCAGGCCCTTATCAGTCCCTGCTGCAGTGGCAAAGCCAGGAGAGGATGTGAAAACAGCCATAAGAACTGAAGGCAAACCTTGCTTTGAAGTTTAATGGACTTATTTTGTTACTAGTTTGTACCTCAAGGCAGTCCCTTATCTGCCCAAGAGGGCAGCTCACAAAAGTGGTGGAAGCAAGACATGCCTTAGTGTCTGCAGTGCACAAAGGGTGGAAAGGCTCCTCTGCTCCAGGAGCAGCCAAGGCTTTTTGGGGTCACACTGCCTCTGAGGCCCAGAGCAGCTAACAGACCAAACAGAAAGAGGCAGGATGCTGGGGCACCTTTGTGTTGAGCCTGAAGGAAGGGAATGGAAGGCTTTCTCCCATTTCTTACTGGAAAAGGGGTGCATCTCTCCAGTAGCAGCTGTTTTAAAAATCCAAGTCCTTCTTTTGTCTCTCTAATGGCCTAGCACACTTGTCCCCCCTCCTCCACTGACGCACGGTTTACTGCATCCTGCATGTTAATAAAAGGCACTGCACAGCACAAAGTCACTGCTCCAAAGCTCACCTCCAGCTCCAAATCTCCTTGCTGCAAAGCTGATCAGACCTTGGAGCCTGTTCAGACCCATTCAGTCTGGCACACTGCATAAAGCAGTCTGAGATGTTAGCAAATAGCAGGGACATGGCTCTGATAAAACAAAAAACAACAAAAGCAATGACAACAAAAAAAGAGGACAATAGCTAAACCAGAGAAAACACCCATCAGCTAAGCAAACCAGCAATTTGCCAATTCCAGAAGACTTTTTATATAGATTCTTTCCAATCTCACCTGGTGCAGCTCTGCTCTATTTAAATGATAAAATCTGTTTCAAGTCATTAGTCATGAGTAGGTGTCTGTAATGAGACCATGAAAACCAACATCCCTGCCTCATTTGCAAAGACATGATGACTTTAAATTAAGGTCTTGCCTTCGTGATCCTCCTTAGCTGGAGTTTCACGTTCCCACTACTGTGTGCAACACAACACTAGCAGGCTGGAGACCTTCTGCCCCAAAGCTCACTGCATTTCAGAAGTGAAGCACCGTTATGCCAAGGCCATTATAAAGTATTTCTCAAGTCCTCACAACACTTTATATTAATGTAAGAGATTAGGGGGATTTAGTGTGGTAGCACCTAGCACTGACAGTACCTGGCATTTAAAAAATATCAAATGCAGACATTGACAAGAGGCTTTTAACACCACTGCCAGCAGTGCTAAAAAAAGACAAAGCATTTGGTATCTGCCAGTGGTTTTGCTACTAGTTATGGAAACCAGAACAAACTGAATAAACCCTGACATCAATGGCTCGGAATTAAAACACTTTAGGGCACCTAAAACCAACTGCACCCTTTTGTGTCTTTCCATGCACGTCCCTTGTGGAACTTCCTTGAGTAGGTTAGTGCCTCAGAGCCTCACCAGGTAACAGAAGGTCATTTGGATTGGGGTGGCAAGAAGGAGCATTCAGCAATTGAGGCATGACCTCAGTGGCCTGACCAAACTGGATTGCAGCTACTGGTAGTGCTGGGTTAGTGGTTGGACTAGATGATCTTAAAGGTCTTCCAACCTGAAACAATTCCATGATTCTACCTGAGTTGCAAAGGTACCACAGTGTGAAACAACCCAAGTATTACATTCATTTGTCACAATTTCAAAAGTGATAGAGTTGTCCTGTTTTTCCATCACAATCTGTTCTGGCTCCCAGCACTTTTCATCTGCAATTACCAGACATAAAACAGGTGCTCACAGCAGTCTCTCACATTAAACTTTACCTCCATTTTTGAGATGACATAATGTCCCCACTGTGGCTGGGAAAAAAGAGGGGCTTCTACTTAAAAAAAGCACAGAGATGTTCCTGACTAACAAGCATTATCAGTCCTGTGTGTCTCATATCTCAATTTTAAGACCCTTAGAGAGGAAATCATGGAGAGAAAAAATGCCAAAGAGAAAACAAGACCTTAGTGAGCAATTTTCTAACTGGAAGAAGACTTGATTGGCATGCAAAGCACCACAATACATTCCTACTCAGAGAAGATTCAACCCAAACTAATGGTTTCCTCTCACTTTAGCCTTTCTTGAAAGCTGTGCTACATTGCTGTGAGGCAGAGAGCTGCCTTCTTACAAACAGCTGCTCTTCACATCCAGAAAAGGGCAGATGGGAGACCCCACCTAGACCATGCTGTGTTTTCATCCTTTCTGTTTGTCTGCATTTGCTCTTCTGGAGCAACTCTTGTTCTGCTGTTTCCTCACTGCCTTGACCCTGTTCTCTACAACTGCTTACGCTAGAAAATATTTTGGGAGCTTCTCAGATCAGATATGGCACTGAGAAGGTCTACTTCCTCCAACATATTAAGTACAAGGCAGTCCAATCATCTGGAAAGTACAGATAAGCCTATGAATTAGTTTCATAAAAAGGCTACTTTGCCCTTTGGCTCAAGAATGTACAAAAACCTCTTTGAAGCCATGGGAATAATCACCTGCATGGAAGAGCTAACATTGGCACTTAATGGCCAAGCCCATCTTTTTGACTGTGCAGCATATTTCAGTCCCTTAAAGGATGTGCAGGGAGGAACCAAATGTGTTGAGAGAATACCACAAAACATCAAATTAACACTGAAGTCAGATTTAACAAATTAGCAAGTGAGGAAAGATGCCAATAACTAGCTAAGACATTCCCTGCTTCACGGTGAGGAACTACAGCAAGGTCAAAACAGCTAATGACTAGGAAGGATTCTGAGCTTGCCTTGGCAAGGAAATGCTTTGCAGAAGGCACTGAGGATCCCATAGTGTTTATAGACTGAAGGGGCTCATCTTTTGCTTGCCCCTGGGAATTTCCCACTCTTCGCTGGAGAGAATATGGGATGGAAAAGGTCCTTTTCCACTATTTCTGATCAGGATATTGGCTAAACCCCTTAACACTGGATAAACCCCACAACAGTCAGCAAAGCAGTTCCAGGTTGCTGGTCTAGGCAAGTATATTTGTAAGACTTATATTTGCCTAGACCAGCAAATATACTTGCCTAGACCAGCAACCTGTGTGTTCAGACTATGGTTCCTGGAAATCTCTAGGGCTGACAACATACAGTGGCATTAATAGCCTATCCACATCCAACATTCTCAAGGGCCTACAAATCCCCCCAGCATGTAATATTGTTAAAATTAATGCTTGTAAATAAAAAGGAGAAAGCCCTGAAATGACAGACTTAGAATAGTAATAAATGGACATTAGTAATTAACAAGGTAATAAAGGCTTCAGTAGGATTAGGAAAAGAAAAAGAGCAAAATCTTTCAGCTGATTACTTAGCTACATTTAAGGATATTAAAATATAAAAATAAATAATCTAACACATGAACGGGGCATCAGAACTTAGCTTCAGGTGAATTTGAAACAAAGCAGAGCAGCTGGAAATTCCCCTTCGGACAAAGCTATGTCAAAGACATACCTGCCTGATCAGCAGGAGATTACCACACAGGAGTGTAAGCAGCCATACAAGAATCTAGAGAAAGACTGGTGTCTGAGAAGGAAATCTTAATTAAAAGGAATGTTTGACTCTTAAAATTCTAAAAACATATGTTTCCAGTACAGAAATACCAGTCTTCCGAAACTACTGGAATAACTCAAAGGAGAAAATGACCAGTCCCAAATGCAGTATCTGTGTGTGGACACACAATCTAAATGTCAGCATTAAATATTTCAATGCGGTACATTTCAAAAGACAGGGCTATAAAGGATGGTGGATTCTGTGTAGAAAATATTTAAGGAGAGCAGAGAAATGGGTAATTAAGTGAACACACAAGTTAAAACAAAGGTACAGCTGGAAAGAAGAACTAAAAAGGAAAGAGCCTGCAGCAGCCAGAAGGCAAGCTTGATCCCTCCCCTTCCCACACACATGCTGAACAGCTCACACAATGAAAACAGCAAATTCTGTTAGCCCACAAAAGCCAGACCCTGGGCTTCATCTGGGCCAGCTACCAGTATGTCTCATGTGCTTACAGCTACTGACAGAGGGGAAACCACAGTCCAAACACACAGACCTGAGCTCACTGCACAACTGAAAGTGGAAGTCTCCATCCCTCTCCTCCTTGTGCAGTAAATTGCAGAGTCTGAATAAACACCCTGGGACCACACACTCTCTCACCACAGTGACATCTCCCTTATTTCTCTGCAGTTCATCTGGGGCTATTATTGCTTTATTTTGTTTTATATTCTCCCTATGTTGAGAGAAAGCATGAAGGGAGAAAAGAAAAAAGAGAAATCTGTCTGCCTTTCAACTTCCTAATCATCTTCCTCAAAATGCTTCATGCATCAGCACTGATTTCATTATCTGCCTGCTGCTAGGGATTTTATTTAAAGAATAACACACAAGGAAGAAAGGATTTAACCTGACCTCCCTGAACTGCTGGGGGATGAATACTACACAGAGCTGACAGTGAAAAGCTCATTTCCTTTCTCAGACTAACTCAAAGACTATGCAAAATTCCCCTCTATCCAAGCCTCCAGTTTTAAATTGGGCTATCAAAGGCTTTTCTTTTTTAGAGGCCTGGGTTGATGTAATCAGTGTATCATCAATGAATGAGGATTGATAACACAAACCATCACAAAGCATAGCTATGGATACAGTGACTCTCAGAGGCAGAATAATAAGGAAAACTGAGTAAATTAAAAGCAATGTTCTTCTATCCAACTATACCAAGAGAATAAAAACCAGTAGGGGCCACCTTTTTTTCCCCCACTGCATCAGTAAAAGCATTCATCCTAAGTCTTTGGGGTGTTACATATTACAGATCAAGTAGGTTAATAAAGGAAAAGGTTAGTGGGAAACATGGAAGGGTATAATCAAGAAATAGTAAAAATATAATGGACAGAAAGAAATGAATTGCAGAGCAGGGTACAGTCAGGACCTTTCATCACGCACAAGTATGGGATCCCATCCAGTGGAAGGGGCAACCCAAGGTGACTAAAATGAAGTCTGTCCTGGACTGCATAAACAATTTCTTCTCCAGAAGGTCCAGAGCTGTTGATGCAGCTGTATCTGGGATGATTCCCCAAGCTCTCATTGGCAGCTCTGCATTTTGTCCACCACATGCTCCTGCAGAGCCATTTATCTCTCTAAGAGTGATTAATGTATAATTCTGATATTTTATTTTGGGAAATAGGCCATCTCTTCCATTCTTGAGACCACTCACAGTAGCCTATTTTCAAAAAGCCACGTTTACAAATTTATGCAATAGAAGCAGAACATGAAGATAGCAAACCAGGCCAAATTAAGGAAGGGAAACCTAACACAATCACCCTCTTTATTAAAAAACTCTGCTTTTTAAAATCTAACTCAACTGAATTCAATTACCCTAGAAAATTTTTACCAGTGGCTGTCAGAGCTCTAGGTCCCCAACATCACCAAAAGAAAAACATCAAACTACACTCAATAGCTCTCTGACAACTAAGTTTGCTGCCAAAAACTTCCTGCCCCATTCTAAATGCCAGCATCCTCACAGTGCCCAAATACACTTGCTGACAACGCTGAATATTTTTCTTGTTTGTACCCATCCTTCTACATCTGTGGAACCAAAATCTCTGTGTGTAGTGGTAAAATTGGCTAAAGCAATTCTTGCTTTTCTTTCTCTCACTCACATCTGAACAAGGAACATGAGACTCCCACGTGCATCTCCTAATGCTGCCACATCATCAGTCCCAGGGAGCACAAGGTACCCCTGAACACCCATATTCCAGAGGTCAACCTGAGAAAAGGCCATGGCATGCCTGGCTTACCTGATCCTCAGAGAGCTGTGATATGTGATTCACTGCAGCATAAGATTCTATCTTCGGGTTGAAGTGATTGATGATGGCTCTGAAACAAAGGAGGAAAATTTTCAGAGGTCTCAGGAACAGCTCAGAGATGCAGCAGAAATTTCCTACCAGTAGTATGGAAGTAGGTGCACATGGGGCCAGTCCTGCAAGAAATTCCTCCCTCACCACAAAGTGCTGAAGGCACACTCCCTGCTGAGGCCAGTGCAGATCCTGACACAAGCTTGCTGGAAGCTGCAAGCACAGGCACTGTCCTACACATGGGTGCATTTGTCCCAGCAGATACTGGCCTGTGCTTGCTGCTCTGGCAGGGGGAGTTGCTGGGAACAGGCTGCAAATTGCTCTGTGTTCCAGTGACAGCAAACCTGGCCATCACTGCCCCATCCTGCTCAGGGAACTGCAGTCCAACAGCATGGCCTGACATTTTGTGAAACTTTGTTGCTTGCTATGATGAAGCTGATGGTTTATTGCTTTGGATCTTCACTCTGTTTAAAATGTTGTAGCTGGCTGACTTGCAGTCATCCATCACTACAACTACAACATTTTAAATTCATACATAATGACTTCAGTCCTCATCCCCAGTTTAGATCATTAGAGATAACTTATGTCACCATCCCAAACACAGCAGCAAATGCTGGTCAATCCTGCCCTTCTGCCTCATTTCTCTCACTAGCTGCACCAATCTGCACCACTCCCCTTCTCTTCTAGGTGGATCTAGAACCAGATGTGAGAAATCTAAAATTGAAAGTAAAATAACAACTGGGGAAAAAAACCCCTACCAAACTGCAGCTGGAGCATTTCCTCAGCCTTCCTTCTGCTTGTCAGGTACTGCTGCAAAGATGAATGGCAAGACAGAAAAGACTCTAGGATAGAGTTTGCAACTGCTCCAGTTGGGATATTAGTCATGAGCCCCACTGCTGAGGTAAATATTCATCATGGGAACAGGCCATATCAGTGCTCGGCACAGATGAGTTCTGACTGTGCCTGGAGAACACTTGCTCAGGCAGATTACACTGCAGCAGCAGTCAGGGCTTCCACTCTCATACTCATCAGCGTGAAAATTCACTCCAGTTCTCTCTGTTGTACTCTAATGGGTTCCCTCCTCCCCAGCCCTCTGCCTGCACAAGGACTTTCAGCTGCTTTCTCCAGACCTCATCACAGCTAAAAGCTTGTGCCCCAGTCTAGGAATACATGATATTCAGTGATGCCAGTCAGAGCAAGTGGATAAAAACCTACCTAGAAGCATCCTTACTTCTTTAAATGCACAGATAAAAAGTGTAGAAGATGTGGAGAGACGAGTGGGGGGAAAAAAAAAACAAGACCCAAAAAAACCTCCAACCAAACAGAATCTGCAATTCACAGACTCAAATAATTGTTTCAGTTATAGGAGGACCTTTAAAGCTCATCTAGCACAACTCTCCTGAAATGAGCAGACATATCTTCAACAAGATCAGGTTGCTCAGAACTCCATCCAACCTGACTTTGAATGCCTCCAGGGATGGGTCATCAAACCAATTCCAATGCCTCACCACTCTCACTGCCTAAAACTTATTTATCATATATAATCTGTATCAACTCCCCTAGTTAAAACCATTATCCCTCATCCTGTTGCAACAAGCTCTGCTAAAAAGTTTTTCCTCAGCTTTCTCCTAAGTCCCCTTTAAGTACTGAAAGGCTGCAATAGCCTACCCACAGCCTTCTCTTCTCCAGTCCTCCCAGCATGTCTTCATGGAAGGGTTCATCCCTACAAACACTTTCACGGCCTCCCCTGCACTCACTCCATCCAGCATGCCCATGTCCTTCCTGTGCTGAGGACACCAGAGCTGGACACTGCACCCCAGGTGGGTCTCAGAGAGCAGAGCAGCAGGACAGAATCATCTCTCTCACCCTCCTGGCTGTGCCACAGCTCAGCAGCACACCAGCTGCCAGTCAGCACACAGGGCCAGGCTCTCCTGCCCCTATGGCATCCACACACACTTGGCACGGGGGCTTCTGCCTTCTCACCAACCCTGACACTCACATCCAGAAAACAAATCCAGCAGTGCCTCTACCAGGCTTTCCATAACCCCCTTCCCTCTGGAGGAGGACAAACACACAGGTGCCCAAACTCCTCCCATTTCAGTGTGACCAGAGTCACAATCACACTGTCCATTACCCAGCCTCTCCAACACTCTGGCTTTCAACTGCAAGCTTCATGCCTGGCTGGAGTCATATTTATACTCCTACAGGACACTGCAAGTTACTGAAAGAAAATGGAACACAGACTTACAACAACTTAGCTTCTAGCTTGACAGAAGGTTTGGCAGCTCAGAGGGGTTCAGCGCACTCACGTGGTTCCAACATTTACCAGGGAACAGATTTAGCATTCATTTGTACCCACTGCTGTGAAGCACTTCAACATGGGCTGCCTGCTCACAAGGCCCCACTTGGATCTGAGCTAGTGGAGCAGCACCTGCAATCACAGCTGGGATTCACCCAGTGAAAGCAAAACCAGCAACCAGCTGCCACTGCAGTGAGAATCAACAGACATTAAGGAAGGAAAAGAATTCAAGTCTCCTTCCTCATTTTCCACAAGGTGAATGAACAACTCCTCAGTGATCAGATGAACTTTAGCTGTTTAATTTGTTTTAACTATGCAGAATTCCTCCCCAACCTGACCATCTGCAGAGCTATTGTCCTGAACCCACAGGCAGCCTGGGGCAGAGAAGCGTGAAGAGCTTGGATTCAATCCTGGCTCTGTGCAGCCAGGTTCTTGCTGACCAACACACCCACCAGGGCCAGGCTTTGCACAAGGTCTGCTATGAGGAATTCCATTGCTATGAAGGCCAAAAAGCACCTTTCTGCATCAGCTACTCTCACACACCTCTGCTATTCTTCCATCTCTCAAAATATATCTTGTCCCTGCGGCATGTTTTTAGCAACTGGTCTCCTGGGATATTCACTGATTAACAGCTGGAATTCACTTGGCAAAGATGCCTCTTCAATTTGATCCTGGAGAAAATGGAAGACCAGAACTCTGAAACACAGTGTTATTGACAAAAGAACCAGTGGTTCTGCCACCATTAGTTCCCACACCAGCAGGTAACAGCTGATCCTTGGCAATGATTTATTTTTACACTGTGATTGCCTCAATTACTGCCATACCAGCCAGTAGCTTTGAGGAGGGGGAAGGGAGCGGTTAAAGCACTTAGAAAAGATTTGTGATTATGTGTTCTACTGAGATCTTCATATTGATCATGGGGGAAAAAAAGAAAACCCTTGTGTTTGGTATTCGTGAAGTGTGAACATCTTCAACACATTTGTAAAGCAAGAAAATGGTGAAGTGTCAACTGCAAGACAAAATGCTGCAGTTCCCACACAGCCTTCCACAGTATGTGCATTAACATGTTTCCACACTGCCAAGTCCCTCTGTGGGGTTGGCTGCCATGTGTCACACAAATTTCACAGCACCTGTGGGACACAATTCTCCAGGGACTGAGAGATGTCACTTCAGCAACACTGCTCCTCTGACAGATCCACAGGTCAGCAGTGAACTGACAAGAGGAGACTGTCACTGGACAAAGAAAAGATGCTGAATAAGCAGAAGGCTCAGGAATTAAAAAAATGGCTCCCAGTGTCTTGTCTTGAGGTTAATGCTTAGTGCTGCAAGGCAGATCACAAGCCATCTCTACATTCTTTATTTCTCAGTCTCCTGGGGAGAGATGCTGATCTCGCAGTAAATACACAAGGCATACCAGTGATCTCCCAAAACCACACATCTCACATCACTTCTTCATGCAGCTCTTCAAACTACCTACACATCATGATGCCAGAAACATGTAGAGACACAAATTGAATTAACCTGCATATTTCTCAGGATGAACAACCTAGGACACTTGAATTTATTTATGTTTGCATTTATTGCATTCATTTAATTCTTCATGAAGAAGAGAATGATTGCAGGAAAAATCACCCTGATTTAGAAACCTAAAGTGCAGATTAATAATTTATTTGTACCAGCTGTATTAATCATGTTATTAGACACTAAAAGCAGGTCCCACTGTAGCAGGTATTGTACCAATCCAGAGTGGTGGAAAGCCTCTGTCCCAGGGGCTAAGGATCTCAAATGCAAGAGAACAGGGAAAGCACAGAAAAGCTCATTGGCAACACAATATGTAACAGTGCTGCTCCTTACTGAGTGTCACAAAACAATTCAGTTTGAGATAAACCATGGACAGAAAAAACAGAAGGAATACTGAAGGAAGAAGCAGAGATAGGAAAAAGGAGATAGAAGGGCAGATAGGATCAAGATACAGAGAGGTGAAAAACTGCAGAACAGGGAGGATCAGAGAAACAGCAACTGATCCCAGGGCAGTCTGTCCTCTGCAAACTGGAAAGCTCCAACTGCTGGAAAGTTTCTCCTTTGGCTGTTCTTGAGGCTGCACAAATTGGCCAGTCCTGAAGTGACTGTTACTTGCCCTTTCTCCCTCAAAAACACATATTCTGGAAGATGAGAAGCAGAAGAATCTCCATGTGGGCACTACTGTTTTTTTGTTCCCCAAAGAGGGACACTGTGGCTCTCACCTAGAGCTATGGTGAGAGAAGGAATCCCCCAAGGCAAGCTGCATTCCTCTATCCTCACTGTGTTCACTGCAACAGGACTTGCTTCTGCACTGGCTGCAGTAGCTCTCCAGACAATAACATTTAAAAACTTAGGTTTATAGTCTTTAAAAACTGCCTACAGTTACTCCTCAATAAAGAGAAACAACCAGTGCTGCCCTGCAGAGAGGCCCAGAGTAAAAGAACTTCCGAAGACACAAATTCTGCTGACTGGAAATGGCTCCTATGAAAACTAATATGGCATGTATGAAAAGAAAATGTTTAATTAATTCCGGAGTTTAATTCACCACTAGTAGTTGTAACATCAGATGTGAGAAGTGAAACACACCAGCAACACACAGGCACTGGTCCCATAATAAACAGGATCTTCCAGCCCAGGTAACCCCCCATGGTGAGGAAGGCACCTCACCCTCCTTAACCTCACAACGAGCTGGTCTGGGTCCAATGTGCAGGGAAAGCAAAATCACTATGCCCAGGCAGGCAGCATTTCTTCAGCACGTTTTCTCTGACCTCCAGACTCTCCCCATCAAGTTATTGCAGATGAGCTGTCTAATACCCACTCTTGCCTGACAGCAGCTACATTGCCAGTGTCCCACAAGACAACACTGTCCTCTTATCCTGAGCAACAAAGTAAAGCACTGTGGAGGTGCTGAAAGTAGGCTAAGGGAAGAACAGAAAGGCTGCAAAGCTTATTATAGAGATGGGAATGCTGAGCCATCATTTGCTGCATGAACCTGGCCTTTGCACCTACTTCACAGGTCCAGCTTGCAAAGCCTGACAAAGTATTCTTGTGGATTCCCAAACATTTATTGTGCAATAAAAGCAGCACCACAAGTTCACTTCTTCCTACACTGTGCTAGAGTGGAACAGAAAAGCAGCAGCTCTTGGCTGGTATTTACCCCTTCACAGGAAGTCAAGGGTGACCTTATACTCACTGCAGACATTCATCTTCTCATCTGCTCATGCCAGCAGAGCACACTGGGCAGCAGGGAATGCATCTCAGTCTTCACTGAGTAAAACTGAATGCATGGCAAAGGCAGCCAGTTCACTCACCCTCTGCAAGGAAAACTGGCACGATCTGAGATGGACAAATACTCCAGCACACACTAAGCTTCATCCATTATGAAGGCTAGGAATAGGCAAGCAGGAAAGGGCGTAGTTGTCTTTCATCATACTCCACAAAGCTGCTTTACTACAAAAAGGAGGCCTGAGATGAAGTAGTTGTTGTTCAGGAACAGAAATCAATAAGTAAACACTTTCTCTGTGATTTGCCACAGCAGTTCCCTCTCCCTCTCATACATCTTAGTTTCTCCTTTATGAAATGGAAATAAGAGCAATCACTTCCACAAAGTGTTTTAACCAAGGTGGTAAGACTCAGTGTTCTACTATGTGCTATGCTGGAAACTGCTCAAGCACAAACCAGCAAGTAAATCACACACAATACAGAGACCAAAATGAACACAAACCCTCTCTCCTTTTCTCCATACATGCCATCATAACCATGGTTGCTGGAGACTTACGTAAAGCTTCCAAGCCAATCCTCCTGCAGCAAGCTGTGTCTCAGCAAGTGCTGTTTGGGGCAAGGATCTTGCTGACATTGCTCTCATAGGCACTCCCAGAACTCCAGACAATAAAACCCCATCTGTTCCATGCCTGCAACAATTAGACTGAGTTGCTCCATATGTACAACCCCACCTGGCAGGAGGTGAGAGTGTTTAGATTATTTTAACTCACATCCATGAAACATTGCTATGAAGTACACATACCTACATACCTAAGCTGTCTGCAGCAATTAAAAGGAAGCAAACTCCCTGGAACTGTGCACTAAATTCTTCCTTCTACTGTGGTTTAACTCCAGTCTGTTAAATTTCTTTTGCTCCTACAATTTAATGAGTACTGACATTAAGCTGAAAGTCCACAACTCACAGTGGGAGGCATCTTCCAGACACAATAATAAACTGCAGGGAAGAATCCAAGACAAAAGGATATTTTAGTCAAAAGCATTTGCTTTAGAGCTCACTGAAAATATCCGAGTCAGCACTGCAGCAATTTCAGAGGAGCAGCAACTGCTACACCTGTTCAGTTCTGCCATCCTGAAAACTATTGATTGCAATGACAGGTTCCATGGCAGAGGGAGATACACGGTCTATTTATTTAATAAGGAGGGGACAAAAGAGTGCACACACAGCAACTGAGCTTCTCACATTTCTCAGCATGGTTTCACCAAGCTCCATTCTGCAAGGGCAGAAGCAGAGGATGTGCTTTCTGAACCACCAGGCAGCTACAGAGTGCATCTTGACACTCTGCTGCTTGCTGGATACTAACCCAGTATCACCACAGCTACAGGATATGCTGATTTTCTCTTTTTGCAGTCCATGTCTATAAATTTAAGTCAAGCAAATTCAAATGCCTCACTTAACTTATATTTGTCTTCTTAGCTAAGGAAATCCTCATGGGTGAGCAGTTAACTCATCTTTTGGAACAGCTGCACAACCTCACTTGAAACTACAATTTAGGGAATTTATCCACTCACCTATTTTCATGCAGCTGGTGCATCACTGGAAACTAATCTAAGAAGCATTTCTGTTCCCTTTTCTCAATAAGTAAGCATCAGAATTCTTAGGTATACATAACCAGTGGCACTGATAGTTTAAGTGGTACAAATGACAAAATAAAAAAATATTACCTAGACACAGAGAGTGAAAACATCTATTGAAGCACAGGGCACTAGACTCATCTGTGTTTCTGTAATTGACTGTTCTACAAGAAAGCTATCACTTGATAACAAATACATTTCTCATCTCAAACATGTAATTTATGAGAGATCAAATGACATACTTTATGGCACATTTCACTGCTACAAAACAGCTGGCTAGTAGTGGTGAGAGCGTGGCAAGAGTTTACATTTACCAAAGTAAAGACATTAGAAAGCCAACCCTTCATTACACCTCAATTCCAGAGAGCATTAACATAGCAGTTAACTATGCCTGCTCACCTCTGACTACAAACAGCTGTGTGATGGAACAGAGAAACTCTGCGCTCAGGCTGCCAGCACTAAAACCTGCAGATCAGTCTAGCATGTCCCAAGTGGGAGAGGCAACCATGATTTATGTCAGCATACTGGATTTTAGGCACAATGTCTGTGCTTCTTCCACATCTGTGTTACCAATTTTGAAGATTCAGCTGACTTGTAAAATGACAAGTCCTTCTATGAAACTTCCTTAATATATGCTTTTAAAAAGTACCTACTGCCCTAGGGTTGTGGTCCTGGTTTAATATCTGCACAGAGCCATAACAAGCAATATTAATACAGAAGTTAAGTTTTTCAAAGCTGTAACAACCTTTTCTGGCCTAGGGTTGTGGTCCTGGTTTAATATCTGCACAGAGCCATAACAAGCAGTATTAACATGGAAATAAATTTTTCAAAGCCATAACAACCTTTTCTGCAGCACCTATTTCCCAGTTCTTTCACTTTATATACATTCCTTTGTCCAAAGTTCTTCAGCTGTACTAAACAAGTACAATCCACAGGCCAAACAGGTTGTGGTTCTTTCAGTATCCAAGCATTCTGTGATGCAAACATTGTGCTAGTCTCTTATAGCTAGTTGGTGTAGAGCAGTGAAATGGGTTACAGAACACTGCTTTAACATTAAATACAGCCTTCAGTCACACCAGCTTTTAACTCCCATGTACAAGGCAACCTGCCCTCTGAAACAAACAGCAAGGCATAAAGAAATAATTCATTCAGAAGGCAAGGAAAAATAATAACTAAACAAGGAAAAAAGGGGGGAAAAGGCACATTAACAGTAGTTCACCATACATGTCTGCATGGCCACTGTCTCTGGTTAGGACCTGAAGTAAAGCATTATGGCAAATATTTATTCTCTGCAAGTGCTATAAGTGGGTCAGCTTCTATCCATTGCTTCATAATTCAGGTTACAGGATGCCATCCAAGCCTCCTGAGACACAAGACACATGGCAAAACTTCAAATGGAGTCTAAACCTGAAGTTTTTAAATTACATTTAGTATCTTCATCAGTATTTAATCACAGGATGTTTAACTTTGAGGAAAGCCTGGATTACTGGATGCTGTATCTAGCACAAAATACTGTACAGACACACACACCAGCTTCCAAACACATCAAGCCAAGAATGAGACTTAGAAAGTTTATAAGCCATCCCACTGGGACCTTTTAAAGCTCTCTGAGAAAGGCTCTGAGTAGGCTGTTAGTTTAATTAACTTAGTGAAAACTTGCCATCAACCCTGTATTATCTAGAGCACACTGCAAATGACTCTTATTACCTCATTTTGTCAGGTGTGAGCCAGCAGGTATTGCACGAGGTCCTGAACACCCTGATGCAGGCTGAGGCAGCAAGACAAACCTCTCTCTGTAGGTCATGGAGCACAACCTTATTTTACTGACTCAGAGTAAAACCTGTGCCTGCAACAGAAGCCCCAGAGGGAAAGGAAGGCCCTGAAGCCTCAGCATTTATCTGTATTGAGTGAGTGAAGGGTTAGAACAATGCAATCGAGTCGTGAAGTAGCTGGATATTAAATTACAGACAGAGAAGGGGAAGGAACATTGTCTAAGCAAGAATCAGCTACAGTCAAACCTACTTTGCAAAGGAAATTAAGATGAGTCCCACAAAGGTATTTAATTAACTTAATTACACCAAGTGTCAGCTATGGCTGTACCTGCACAGCCACGTAAATCAGGGTTCACAATATTAGCCTTTGAGACACTACCAACTGCCGTGCCAACCAAAACCCATTATTTACAGTCCAATCCTCTGAAAATACAAGATGTCGCAAACCTCAAAATGTTTTTTTTTGTCAGACAGGTGCAAATGAGAACCACATTTGTTGAAAAATGCCTAGTGGAATTCAGATCCAGCACCAAGACTGGAGCATGGATTCAGCTGATGCCCCCAGACACCCCAAGTGAACACCACATCCTCAATAAAGATGTCACCACACATCACCTGGGACAAGGTGAAGTTGGTTTTGAATGGCAAGGAAAGCTAGAGTCAAACAGCATTACAGCTGAATGAATGGTACTCTTTTTAGGATATTTATTCCATATCTGAAAGAGGGGAGGACCTGTAGTTGATTAAGATTCTGTTTTCCTGAGATAGGGCACTTGGTTTATGGACCAGTGGAGAGCTTCATCCTACCTCCTTTGCTGTATTTCATGTACACCCATCTTCTTCCCCATTTAATTGCCTTAACCTGACCCATCTCCCTGAAAGCCTAGCCCTCTCCACCCCAATATCCACACATCTCACAAGTATTTACACTACTGAGATCTCTATTCCCACTAAGAGCTGATGATCAGAAGCAAGTGATTTATTGACATTGATCAAGTTATGAACTGAGTTACTGGCAAGCAGCACATTGTAAATCCATTGTACCTGCAGAGTAAAATGCCACAGATAAACTCGCCCGTGCCCACCACTCCCCATTCCGGACCACAGGAGGACTGGGGGTCAACTCATCACAGCCCAGAGGGCAGGAGGCAACTTTTTGCAATTATCTGCCTCACCAAGGGTTTCCAGAATCACTTCAACAGTGCTGGGGTTTTCTGGGTTTTGCTTTTACTTCACCCATCCTTATCCTGCAGTGAATTTCAGGCAGATGTTGACAAAACCCATTCAGCTGAATTTGCACCGTTGAAGTGCAAATCTTTGGGAACACTTTCCCAAGTCACAAAAGTAGAGAAATTTAGTTTCTTTTCAAATCACCCACTATCATCCCTGACACATCTATACATGCTCACCTCTCCCTCAAAGCTTTGGGTTTGTAATTTAGACATAAGCTTTTTTTGTGTTCTCTTCTTTGTATGGGTGTTAGCAAAAGCAAGGCCAGTGAAGTGCATTTTCTATTTCAAAAGTGAAGTATAGTCCTCCAGTCTTAGAAACAGCAGCACACCAAACATTTCCAAGTTAACTGCTGATGTTTTCCCATCCATCAAGTCAAACAAAAAGCCCAACTCCTACAGTGTTCTGCTATTGATATATCTTTCCTGCTTTAGAATTTAAGTGTTTTTCAAGGCTCTTACAAAAACATAATGCAAAAAAAGGCCACATGATTTTTAAACAGTTACGTGTCACATAATAGAGGTAGCAGAGGATCTGAGAGATCTAAGGAAGGAGCCCTGGACTTTTCTCTGTGGAAGCAGAGCTAAAGGTTTGCCTCTGCTTTTTCCTTGTAATTGCTAATACACAACTACACACCAGGGAGGCACATTAGCTCTAACCAGAGCAGTAGCTTTGGATATCTCAAGCCAGTTTCTTTTTGAAGCTGCACAGTTCTTACACCAACAGTTCTAATTCAGCATTCCAGGCCTTGAGTCAACCTCTGAGTTGCGCAACACAGTCTGTGTTTTATCCCCTTCTTTCTTTACTCTTTTGAAACACAAAACATCCACGTATTCAGTTGGTGCTGAAAAGGTTTGTAGACGCAGCAGTTGGGGAAGACCATACAACTTCCCAATTCAGCAACCACACAAATAAATGTTATCCATAATAAAGTGAAAATGCAGGGGAAAAAAAACCACCAAACTTAATGAAAAAAGCCACGTGTTGCAGCTTTTTGAAAAATAATTAATACCAAAAAGGAAGTCACCACACTTAGTTGCATTCATTTATCTGAGTTCTATTTGATTCAGAATTGCTCTAGTGAACAACAAAATCTAAGCATTAAAAGGCTGTTGAAATCTTGATTTGTCGTTTCACATTGTCAAAAACACAGTGTTAACTACTTGTCAGCTATTTGATTTTTCCTCAGCTCCTTTTAGCTCTTCCATTCAAAGACTGAAGGCAACACTTCTCTTGTGGTCTAACCACTGCAGCAGGCTGATTCCTACTCCTGTCCCACCTAACCACTCTTCTGTCTGCGGGCAAGGGGCCACAATCTCTTCCCTGATGTTGCCTGTGAACCAGCATTAGCAAAATCAGCCCAGCACTAGAAACATTTGAGACAGGAGTGCTGTCATATGCCATTAAGGGAAAGCTGCCCAATTTAAGCATTTTAGAAAACATGAAGGAATAGGCACATCATTAAAAAAGGCATTCAGCACATATACAGGTCACTATTACAAAGTTGTAAATTGTCAATGATTACTGCATGCTTTTGTGATTCTGCAGATTCCACCACATTTAGAGAGGAAAAAAAATTTGCATGCTTTCTTTCCCTTGGCTAGCATTCCTTCTGAGCATATGCATAATTACTTACTATTGATAGGCACACACTTAGAAATTTCTGACAACTTAACCCAGATCCAACACTGCTCTAGCCTGACTGATACAGCATTTACTGCCAGGTAAAATCCTGCAAAAATTTTGCTCCAAAACCTCTAGTCCAATTTGCAGCAAAAAATGTGTTAGAGCAACAGAAAGCAATCAGACTTGCACACTGTTCACTACCAAACCCTGTTTTCCCTTCACCCACACTGCTCCTGCTCAAGACATCTTTTTCCTGACTGTATTTAGAAAGCATTCTTTGCCAGCAGCTCTCCAGCTAATGTAAGTTAGCTTGCATGGCAAAATTTTCTCATCTGTTGCAAGATTCCTGAAGGAATTAAATCATGAGAGTCATTAGAGAACTTTGATTATTATTTTAAATAACATATTAGATGATTACAGAATCCATTCAGTATCAAAGCAATTAATTGCTGCTTTAACAGCCAGGGTGGGCTAGCCCTGGCTAGATGTCAGATGCCCACCAAAGACACTCTGTCTTTTCCCTTCTCAGCTGAACAGGTGAGAGAATCTAAAATGACAAGGTTATGGGATGATATAAGGACAGGGAGAGATTACTTACCAGTTACCAACATTGCCAAAACAGACTCAGCTTGGGGAAGTTAAATTCATTGCCAATGAAATCAGGGACAGGTAATGAGACCCACACGGCTCCAGTGTGGGTCCATCCAATGGGAGACATTTCTCCAGAACTTCTCCAACGTGAGTCCTTCCCACAGGCTGCAGCTCTTCATGAACTGCACTAATGTGGGTCCCTTCACAGAGTGCAGTCCTTCAGGAACAGCAGCTCCAGCACGGATCCCTTCTGCAGGATCCTGCCAACAACCCTGCTCCAGGGTGGGCTCCTCGTTCCATGGCACCACCACAGGTCATTCCAGGAGTCTGCTCCAGAGAGGCCTTCCCATGGGGTCACTTTTTGCCTTCTTAATTAAATTATTTCAGAAGCACTACCACCATCACTGATGGGCTCAGCCCTGGCCAGGAGTGGACCCACCTTGGAGCTGGCTGGCACTGGCTCCATGGGACACTGGGGAAGCTTCTGGAAGCTTCTCAGAGAAGCCACCCCTGTAGCCCCTGCACCAAACCCTTACCACACAAACCCAATCCAACAGCCAGTATGCACTTGCTGAGCAACAGAGCAAAGTGTTATGGGCTGTGGCATTTGATGCTAATGAGCAACAGCACTTAGCAGTTTGCAAGAGCCAAGGCTTGGCAGCATGCTCATTATTCGAGAAAGCTAAAACTGTATAAACCTCTTCCTGGAAAAAAAAATAGATATGGAAAGCAAAAAAGGATGGAAACCCAAACAAAACAAAACCATGAATGCTATCTAAAGGGCAGAACTGTATTTGGATTCATAGACAAGCTGCACAATATTTCAATAAGAAAGGTGAAAAAAATTTAGAAGGGTTTTTTTTTTCCTTCCATATTCATCCGTAAATTGAGTTGATTCAAAACTTTGGACAAAAGTCAAGATTTCAGTTCAATTTTGAAAAATAGGGTTTAGGGTAAAAGTGACAAACCTGCATATTGAAAGCATCCAGCTATTTAAAAAAGTGAGGTGATATTTCAAAACAAGAATTGGCAAATATTGAGAAGTGTTTTGATTTCAGCTGTACACTGAAAAATGGTTACATCCAAGTTCTTTCCAAGCAATCGCTAAAATAAACCCACTGGCTCCAGCACATAGTGCTTCCTTGCACACTGCACTTATACACAAAACAGACCTACCAAGGACTAATGGTTCACCTCCCTCTCTAGCAGGAGTCCTCTTGCCACAGAGCAGGACTCTCATCTCAAGATCTATGGATCTCTAAGCCTTGAGACACAACATCCCTGCATTCAGAGATGTGCAACTGCTCTGTACAAGTTGCTGCCAGGCTCCTGGCAGGAGGCCAGAGGTGCTGGTAGCAGGCCCAAGTTTGGGGTGTGTTACAGGCTGGCGTGCCTGTTCACTGCTCAGTGTGTTCATCATTCTGCCTTAATAGAAGCCAATATATTTTCCCCGACCTTTACTTTCCACAGTTCTCAGAAAGCCTGAAAAATTAATATTCAGGCAACTTCTAAGTTTCATTCTGCATAGTGATGAACAGGGAGTGCCAGCAGAGAAACAAAGAACCTCTTGCCTCAGTGCAAGTGGCACAGGAGAGCAGGAGTAAACAGAGTGCTTAACCTCCTGAATAGCAATGGCAAACCTGAGAGCTTGATTTGGTGCCCCAAAACATCTCTGCCATTATACATTAGACAGAATTAGGGGGTGACATGAAAAGAGCAAAGACAGACTTGCAGCTATTGCAGATTCTCTGCAGTTACATGCTGGGGCAGCTACTAAAAGCTCTAAAACAGATTGTCCTGGGCTTTTTACACCCTCCCTCAGAGCAGCTCTTCATGACCCAGCAATAGATCTGCACCAAGTATTGACTGCTTTTCCTGTTTCCTTTAATGGTTTTTAACACATCATCAATCACACCATCACTTTTAAGTATTTTTAACCATTCCAGGAAAACTGCAGTCAGACAGCTGCTGAAGGTCGAGCTCTCTTCCAGCTCTGGCAGGAGCTGGGAGTCACAATTCACCATGGCTCAGCTCAGCAGTTCCCTTTCTCTGATGGTGGGCATCATTAAGGTTCAGTTCCCGCCCTACTTTTACACACGAAGAGCTGCTATGGGACTGCCAGTCGTGTTCCAATTGCAGAGTATCTGGATAAATGGATACAGGGGGCCTCTTCCAGGCGCCAGGCTTCAGACCCTGAAGCTGATAAACAAGGTCCTCTCGTGCCAAAGGCTGTCTTGGCATCCTCAAGATCACAGTGCTCAAGAACACCAACACTTCAGCTTACTCTAGATGTATGCACTTCAAAAAAAAGAGAGACTTTGCTGAAATAATTAGCATACTTAACCCTTCCTTGGGTTTGAGGACAATTACTAGCATGATTTCCTGCTCCTGTCCATTAATTCCAAGATCTAACATGGAAAACTGAGCAAAATTCATTCAGTAAAACCTTATTTTTAAGGCCTCTCTGAAGCACTCTAGCTTGCTTTTGCTATTACAACTGAGTACAAAACTCTTTCCATTCTGAAACACATGGGAAAAATCCCTTCTCCGCTAAAAAGACTGAAACATGTACTACTGAAAATTCAAATCACAGATGTAATCATTTCACTTGGAGGTTAAGCTAGTGAACAATTTCTCCACAATTCCTTGCAGCACAAGTACTTCATCCTGGGCCCTATGCTCTCAGCACAGCCATCATGGGGACTGCAAACTGCAGAAAAATGAAAAGCTTGTGACCTACTGACATCTCATTGAATCTTACCTCTGTCTGGTGGTCTTAAGAGAAAATATGTCTCAAAATAATTCTCAGGGTTGCCTATCTGTTTAATTGCTCCATGGATAAATTTCAGTATTGCCATGACTGTTGTACTGGAGGAGAAATCTCTCATTGCAAAGATAAAAGGCGAAAGCACAAGAATCCAGAGTGAATTTGTTATGTTTTAAATGCAAAATGAACCTTTTGATCCAATCTATCTGATTCACGACATTACAAGTTAGTAAATCAGCTTATCTGAAGTTCTGAATACCACAATTTTCAACACCACCCTTACACCATTACTCTCATGTCAGAAGCTAGCTAGGGCACCTTTCACCAAGGTATTCTGTTCAGATAGGAACAGGAGGAGAAAACCCATTCTTTCAGTCATTTACTACAGCAATTAATTACCTATTAGGAAATGCTTATGTAACCTGCAGCTGCAATTTGGTTTCAGTGTCTAGCCTTACATTCCTTTTCTGGTTTTGGTATTTCATCTCATCAAAGATGTTTGAACACTTTCAAGAGCATACCACAGGTTTTGTTTTAAAGAGCTCATGATACTGAAATCTTGAAAGCATTCTCACTAGTTTCTCATAACTGGGGCTTCTCTGTCCTTTCTCAAATTATTCAATTTTTTTGAAACAGACACCAGAAAAAATGGCAAAATATACATGATCATAAAATCACTTTCTCTTCTTAATATTTCTAGGGTTAAATAAACGTCTTTAGCTGAACGTTTCACAAAAGACCTAGAGTAAAGGTGTCAGTCAATGCTTCTTGAAACACTGCTTTTTAATATACAGTCCCTTTTTGCAAACTGGCACTTATTTTTTCAAGAACTGCATTTCAAGAACTGCCTGATAGATTAAAAAGCAATTCAGATCACACGCTTCATCTACTTCATGATTTAACCTTCTGCCAGTCTTCCAGTAACTTGCAACATTCATAAGAAATTCTTAGGTCCCTTATGATCACTGACAAATTTATGTAGCATTCTTTTCATGCTTATCACCTAAGAAAGGCACCGTCCTTGTCTTCTAGAGATGCTCCACAAGTGCTTTGTCACATCACTCACTCTTGCTGGCATCTCCACCATTGTCACGGATGCCCACTACTAGCTCCAAAAGAAACACTCCGAGTTGCACGTGTCCCTAGACCCGCAGTAATCCCTGCTACAAAACTGACACACAAAGGCTCTTAAATACTACTCTCTACTGTTGTGAGCTTTCCAGTTGAGCTACAATTGTCAGCAAGTAATACCTGGGGCACCAACATCAAGCCAAGTTGACCAGCAGCAGTCTCAAGGGGTTCTGCAGTCTTGCCCTGCACTGACATTCAAGAGCTCTCCACGTTCCTCTAGGCACCTGGAGCTCCTTCAGCAATCAATGCTGACATATGACCCCTAATTGCTAAAAACTCTTTGCCAATGCACAACTCTTGGTATGGTTTGTCTGCTTTAGCCAAGACCAAGTGCTGGCTGATAAACAATTTGAAGCAGAATTAGTGAGTTCTGGACTTGTCCCATCCCTGCTGTCTGCAATGTCCTATTTGATCACATCAGCAGTTTTGGCGGCATCAAGAGCAGAAAAGTGACAGGAAGACAAGTCTCAGCTCTGGACAATGGGTTCCATCCATGTTTCCTCTCAATTAACAATGCTAATAGCAACTAGACACATTCTTCATCTTGCAACTGTAGTAACTGCCAGGGAAACATTTATTAGAAGCAATTTATGAGCATACATTCTCTTTCCTCTACAGGAACCACTGCACATCAGCTGATCTGTCCAATGCAGAGAACTCACGATGCCATGCCCACAGACCACTCTGAAGAAAAATAATCCTTGATATGATGGATATTCCTAACTGAACAATCTAAAAAATACCACATCCCTTTATGTTTTCGCTTTCTTTACACATAATTGAAGAGAAGAAAAATCCAACTAAATCTCTAAAAAGAGGTCACCTTTAAAACTCCCATACGCTTTCTACAAGACTGCCAAGGAGTTCTCATACACATCTGGACCTAGTCCAACTTGAAATACATTTTGGTGCCCTAAAGCCCATGGAATTTCAAAAGGACAAAGTAGTCATCAATGTCCCCTGTGTACTAAAATGCATTCTGCAATGTTGCTGGCACAAAGTAGCTGTTTGCTATGAGTGGGCAAAATGATTTATTTAATATATATACATATAGCCTCTGAAGCACTGCAGTCCTGGTGACAAAGAGGCATACAAATGTTAGGATTATGCAGATAAATCACAGGCGCAGAACTGGACTTGACTATACTTCCACTGTGTGTGTACATATATAATCTACAAATAGTTTCAGCTGAAGTTTTGTAGTATTTTAACATTAAAAACTCTTGCTTTCATTAAAGTTGATTACCGCTTTCAAATACCTATCTTCCTGCCCCAGTGTATTGACTAATACATTAAGCTAGAATAAGACAATACACTTTTTGCTTCACAGCTATTGAGAAACTCCTAACCATGATTAGATTAGCTCTATTCAACCCAGACCAAAATGATTTCTGGGATGTTCCCACAGCACATTTCATCTAGTACATCTGCACTATTTATGGCATTTACACAAGGTGAATTGAAGGCTTTTATAAACTAAGACACAAATCAATACAAGCTCTTAGCAGATGGGGCCTTAGTAGGGTTCCACAGCAGCATTGTTCCACATCAAGCAAACTCTTTCAACTGAATAACTGGTAACACAGAAGGAAAGGCTTGTTTAGAAAGTCAGGAATTAGAGACACCCTCAGCATCCAGCCTTTCCAGGAGAACTGTACCTGCATCACTTAGAGCCTAAACGGTCAGGACTAGGTTTACATGCAGCAGGCAACTTGAACTGCTTCACAGCATCAGTCCACAAGCATCACAATAGCTCTGTTTCATTTGCTTCCCCAAGCAAAGATAAAAATGCTGTAACACAGATGGCTTTCCCTGTAAGAGGTACCACGGACTGGGGAGAAATGGATGGGAAGCAAATTCAGCCTGGCACTCAGTCAGGTCAGCACTGTGCTCTGAAGGAGACCCTTCTCAGCCTCTGCTGTGCTGGTGCTGCTTGCAGGGAGCCCAGGCAGGGATGGAGAGCTGGCCTGTGAGACCAGCACTGGGCAGGAGAACAAGCTGGAGCCACAAGGTCTCAGCTCCTCAGCAAGAGAAAAATCCTCCCCACCTCCATACACAGCTAGTCTGGGGACAACATGAGGATATGTGGCTTCACCTGCTTTCAGATAATGCTCTTTTAATTCACCTTGGCTGGTATTCATACAAAGAACAGATCATTATTTGAGGCACTTACAGCAGAGATCAGATTACCCTGATCCCTTTCTTTTCCTAACTCGTCTAACTTGTGCACTGAGAATTCACTCTAGTTTTTGTTTTTTTTTTTCCTTTGGATTAAGTGAAATCGAAAGTTGTCTTCAGAGATGTCAGCAAAAGAACCTTTTATACATCTATTTATAGAGCAGTGCATTGGGATCTACAGTAGCCAGAAGGAAAAAGGAATGAATGATAAATTATCCAACACGAACTTCCTTTAGAACAGTAACCTGCAACAGAAAAAAACCTGATTATATTCCTGCTTAATTCCTCGCTCCACAGATGCAGTAAAAGGATTTGTCCCCTTAAGCAAATTAAAAAAACATAGGGCCTTTAACTTTTAATTTTTTTTAATCAAAGAAGTCTCAAAAGGCTCCATCAACTCAGCTTTTTTAGCTGACAAACAAGAGGCTACTGAAATTAGAAGACTTTTATATTTGCTTGGGCCTAGTAAGAGAGAGAAAAAGACAAAAAATCCTGTTAGTCTTAATTAAGATCATGTCTTGCTCAGCTGGCATGGGTTTCACTTTCATGAGGTTTATAAGTACATGATCCTGACAGCTCTCCATGAGCTCTTTCTGGAGAAAAAAAGGAACAGTGACAATGATGGAAATCCTGAAGTAAAATCATGAGGGAAAAAAAATCTTCCATGGTTATTCATTCTACTCTTGTCTTCACCAGAGCTCCAGAAAATCATGCACTTCTCTGCCACTCCCACAAAAGACCAAAAGGCTGCCAGACAGGAGATCAGCTCATATTCTTCCTTAGACATCCCTCTTTTAAATCACCACAGTATTTCCTGGGCACACACAGGTAACAGCAGCAAGGCACAGAGAGGCTTGGAGACCTCCTCTTCTGCACACAATGAGAGTGTGGGTCAAAGTGCAGGCAGGAGACTCCTTCACCTTAAATGAACCTTACAGAGCCCTGACAGGGAACTCAGCCAGGGAACTCAGAGACAGACTGAACACACCATGCACGTAACCAGATGTGTGACTGGAAGGAAACTGCAATGCCTCCATGCTGACAGCAGTGGGAGGGGGACGCTGACATGTTGATTTACTCCTGGCTAAAGACTTTGGAGCAACTTATTCCTGAGAAAATGCTGACAGATAAAAATTTAAAATTGCCATACTGAGGTAGCAAAGGCTTCTGTGCCCCTACTTCAAAACTGTCTAGAATTTGGAGCTCAGGTAACAGTATGAAAGCAGACAAACAAAATGATACTGCCCCAAAAAGAACCCTTGCTTCCAGCCAAATACACTTCAAGATAATATGTGAAGCAGAGGTGACATCTGTATGATCCAGCAACCCATTATTAAATGCTGTTCCATTAATTTATATCATCATTGCTTTAAATTCACATAACTTTTTAGACATTTCACAGCCCAACTAAGCATAAAATGAAGCAGTATCTCTTTGGTTCAAGCTTATCTTGATCTTCTGATGCACCCTCTTCTTACAGCTCCCCTTCACCTTCTCTCTGACATTTGGTAATTTTTACTAGCTCTTGTATATATTCTCTGCCATCTCTTCCAGTCTGAAGATTTGTCAGGTATATAAATGTTCTTCATAACACATCTGGTTCCATGCCTTCAGTCATTCTTGATGCCCCTTTCTGAAACTTTCCTAGTCCTCCTATACCCTTTTGAATTTTCTAAGCTCTGGATAGATGGGAAAGATGAGCTTAATAAATACAAAAATTTGCCTTGCCTTTGGGAATCAATTCTAACAGAAGATAACACAGCATTTTCTGAGGGAGAGGGGTTAAACTGAGAAGCACATTTTTTTTAGAAGTTATTAGAGCTGGGTAAGAGAAGCTCCATTTTAGACCAAGAGATGTGAATGATTTCAAATGCAACAACAGTTTAATTGATAGATATTACATATTTTATCTAGAGTGATATAGCAGAATAAACATTTTAAAAAATTAAGAATAAAGAAAAGTGACAATTTTTCAACAGAGCCTCTGTAATGCTACAGTGGGAACATTCAGTTATGTCTAAATCCCAGTCTTGGCACTGCAAAAGAATAGGGTGTTATTTTGTGTATGCATGTGGGGGGTAGTTGCACATGGAGCCAGGTTCCTGACTGAGGAAGAGTGCATGAACTAATATCCTAAAGGCTGGGACAAGTCTGATAATGAAAATTTAAACTCATTTTTTCTTAAATTTTCCTTAAGTTTTTTTACTGCTGGCCTCCTTCAGTAATTGTAGGCTGTCACCACAATTCTAGTGCTGTTCAATTTCCTGTGTTTCCATTTTCCAGGTTTTCAGGACAAAATGTGTCTTGGTTATGGTCACTGAGTACAGAGAGGTCCTCCAAGAACAAGGAAAGCATACATGGTCCTTCCCTCCAAATTGCTCTGAAACATCAACAGCACAGAACACTGAACTGCTATTGATTCTCCAGCTGAGACAAAAAGCAAACATCCTGGCCACTCAGTGAGCTTTACACTTCTTAACAAAATCAGCAAGCTTAGTTTATCTGGATAAATTTCTGTTTGTGTAGCAACCCTGGAAATTTGCCTCCACAGCTTCGATTCAGACTTTCCTCATTCCTCATCCTAGACTGTCACATAATAAACCTGTGTAAGATTAGAACCATTTCAGTATTTCAGCAGAACACCAGAGAAAACAGAAAAATCTCAGGATATATCCCCTACAGTGTGTGGTACTTCTATAAAGGAACCCAGAATATTTCTGGGAAAAGGGCAGTGTGATTACAGAATGGTGGTCAAAAGAAAAATACAGACAACTTTCCTGAGGTTAGGAGAAAGCATGCTGTGCTAAACAATTTAATAATTAAATTGAAGAAGAAAATACCACTGTAATTAACATACAAAGAACCAGCACAGCCTAGCTAATCTCATCATGAAGAGATGGAATAAAGTAGCATGCATTTTATGGAGCAATTTAATCTGGCAAGCAATTAATCGTAAGAGCACTAAGTCAAACGAACAGATTTCCCTTTAAGGAGATCACATTCATCATCTGTAATGTATTCTAAACTGCAATTTGTTAGCCAGCCCCTGAATTTTACTGAAGACATTTACTGTCTTCCTTCAGAGGAAAAGTGATCCCTGACTGACAGGAGGGAGTGGCATCAGCCTTTTGGAAGTGGCTGCCCTGTTAAACTAACAGGTTCTCAATCACTGATGCAGGAAGCAAGTTACCTACACACACTGCAAGAGCAGGTATGAGCTTTTACAGGCCTCATACTGTAGAAAACCCTGCAATGTATCTATCACACTGTATGAATCACGTCTTAAGCCATGGACAACATGATCTGATCCATCTCTAATGCCCTGGAGTTGGTAACATTACTGATGAGGGAGGGGGAATTTAAAAACCAAAAGTCAAACCCACAAAAAATCCCCACCTTCCCTGCTCACTGAGAACCTCTGCAGACATCTTTCACCTGGGTTCCTCCTGGTACAATAACAGGGCTCTGGCTCTCCCCAGTCTCTCATATTCTCAGCTTCAAAATAATCCTTCCTTGTTTAGATTGCATCATTCTAACTGATTACAGGAGTGCCCCAGACTGTCAGTGCTTTTAATTTTAGAAAACCTTTCATTTCCAATTTTTACTTATTCATGATACTCCCCCCCCATCCATTTGTTCCCATTACAAACTACCCTTCAGCTTCAGAAGCTGTTCTACACCTCTTTTTTTTTTTTTCCCACTACATTAGCAGTATCCACTAGTTTTCTCTTTGCTGGATTGGGCAAAGCATGAGCCGAGAGTCCTTCAGAAGGAAATCATGATTCCCATCCCCATACAAGTTTATCTTTCTGTAAGATGAATTTGAAGGCCTCCTCTCTTCCTAGGAAAGGAAAATACTTAACAGAAAGTCTATCTTCCTGGGTAGACGGCATTATTTTTCTTCTGCCTGAGTGATCATGAAGATTAGCAGGCTGAAAGCAATCAAAGCTCCCATCCTCTAAGTGCCCTTGGCCCAAACTGATTAATCTCCAAACACAGCAAATACTTAAAAAATAAAAAAGTGTGAGCAGAGAAAAGGGCCCTAAGAACCCCTCAGTACAGTTAAGTCTTATCAGGGACCGGGGAACTTCACCGAAACATATATGATAACATTTCATCTGGAAAGCACACAAAATTCACTCAAATGAGACTACTGGCCATGTGTGACTGAGAGCTTGCAAGAGACATACAACTTCTGCCAATGCCTTCCTACCCCACTGTCACTCCAAATCAATTCAAGGGACAAATTTCTTCACCGTAATGACAGGATGAGACCTATGGCTGGCTGCTTTCAGTCCTCTTCCAGCTTAATTTCCCTTATGCTCCACACAGACTGAAGGCATGAATATAAAGCAGCCCCATGACAAATCAAAATTAAATATGTAGTCCTGTAGATAGAGTACAATTTAAAAAAATAAGAAAAAAAATCCCTAAGCTACGCTCTAGACCAAGTTAAGTTAGTATGATCCCATTCCAGAAACAGTTAATGCAAAGCTTATATTAAACTGATTATGGAAAAAATACTGCTTTACCCCACTGTCAAAAAAAGCATGGGGAAAAAAACTTATTAAACCAAAATTAATCAAAACAAAGATTTTTGTACTCCCAGAGGGGAAGAAGAAAACTCCATACTGCAAACAGATGTCTAAAGTAGAGAAAAACTCCTGATGGCTAAGCCTTTAAACTCCTCTGACCTGAACCCAAGTGCATGGAATTGCTCCCTGATGCCTTCCTGCTATATAACATCATACTTAGACCAACACCACATTAAAAGGACAGCAAGGGCAGGCACAATTCATTTAACAATTAATCCACCCTAGCTATCATTTTCACTTGTCATTAGCTGCCTCTTAAATGCCCTCAATCCCATATAAGCACAGGCTCTTCCTTTAAAGGCACACACACAGGGGAATGTGCCATTCTGGGCATTACTCAGAGCTAGGCTTTCCATGCCTGTCATCAAGCACAGCATTAATCACAGAGAACAGCTTCTCCTCACAAATTACTGAGTTGTGTAGCTGGATTTCATTGGCAGGATCAAATTTAATGGTAAGATCACCGACAGCAGACAATACTGGGCATCTGCAACAACCATACAGCAAGTTCTCTAGTCTTTACCCTTTAAGGACCTTTAAGGGAAAGAAAATAGATGCCAAACACCTACTGATTTAAGAAAGTGCCCTACTCTGCACGTCCAGCAGACAGGTCCAGAGTTAACACACAGCACAAGCCACTCCATGAAAACAAGCTTTCTTGCTTCTTTTACCATTTGACCATGCACTGAAGAGACTGCTCTCTAAAATCAAATGGGGAGATTAACAAGGACCTTGGCAGGTTCCACGGTCCAAGCCTGTACCCAGCGCTAGGCCAGTTCACTCACAGCCTATGTTCAGGCAAGGTATGAACAAGTCCCAAGAATGGAGATTGCACTGAGCTATCTGCTCCAGTATGGGATCACTCATTCTGAGAAGAGCCTCCTTTATTGCAGTCTCACTAACTATTTCCCAGTCAAACCTCAGATCCTGCACACTCTTGTTTTGGGACTCTTAATTTCTGACATTAGCTCATGCTAAGAGTAAAAGTCACCAAACAAAGAAGAAAAATAGGTGCTACCCAGTGAGAAGTGCACAGTCTGCTCCCTCAGCAAGGCTCAACATATCACCTGTGGGCTTAACCTCAAAGCAACCACAGCTTTCAAACCAAGGAAACAAGAACAACGTATGGCAGATCTATTGCTTTCTAAGTTTACAAGGAAATGTCTGCCCCAGACAAGCTCATCTCAAACATCATAAAAAATTAATGTAAAGCTCAGATTCCAAAGCAAACAGTGTTGCAAAATTACAAGGAAGACAATAAATAATTAGAAAAAATTGTAAGTAAAAGCAATTGGCCTTCGTTCATGTACACTGCTTTGCTTAATGACCTCTCTGCAGTGTCTTGTCAGACACACTGTGGACATTATATGAAGTATATCATATTCACACCCCTCTGTCAGCAGCAAGAGCTTTACATTCATTAACACAATACACAACTAAACAAACCTCCAGAAAAAGGATCCAGTTTAAAATTCCTCATCCAAAGTGTGTGCAACATCACCTTTGTTTAGAATAAAAGGCATTTATCCTGCCCTCAAAGCACTTACCAGCCACATTTTGTATAGCAGATTGCAGCATTTTTTTTACAGTACCCAAAGCCACACTGAAATTCAATGTTCTAAAGTTTGAAATTATCCTTCCCTTGGCCACAAAGGTTGCATTACTTCCCATCCCACACAGACTCAAAAACTTTCCATAATCCAACTAATGAGAAGAAAAATGTCACTGTAATTAACACACAAAGTGGTGACCTAATTAATCACTAAAGCAGCAACATGAAAAAGCTTTAGGCTTTCAAAGTTTTCTAGCAAAGTCAGGCAAAAGGACTGCCAGGGAGCTTTTAAGGTCATTCCACTTCTGGTCACCCTGAAAATAAGATGCTTTTGAGACCATGCTTTTATATCCTGTCAAACAGGACTCCACTGCAGTGAGATGCCTTCAGTGAGTCAGTGATCTCCTGCTTCAGACTCCCAATCAATTAACACCCAGGTTCCCACTTTTTGGGCTCACAGTACTATTGTCTCAAGCCCAGTGCTTAAGGCAAAGCTTGAGGCAATGATTATGTTGATATTAACAGCAAGAACAGTTTGCAAAAACCACCCTGCACTACACCAGCACAAGCAAGAGAACATGTTTAGACCCTGCAAAGCATCACATCTGTGACCACTGATGACTGAACATAACCATAAAGAACACTTGGTAACATTTCAGCTTAAAACTACTTTAACAGGTCAATGCTGCTAAGAGAGACTGTTCTGTTGTCCCTAACACTGGGCTCTTTGTGCCTCCACCCTCTACAGGCTGACACAACCAGTGACATGTGTGTATCCAATGAAGGCTTGAGATCAGAGCCACATTGAAACACAATGTTTTGTCCTTTTTTGTCGTGCCTAGAGTCTTATCCTGAGTCAGGTCTCCAGCTTCCTCCTTTACTGAATGATGCAGGCTGCTCCTACCGAAGAGGAGGCAGGAACCTGTCAAGTTTATACCGTCTCCAGGTAAGCAGAGCACAGGCTGAAGAAGAACACTTGGGGCAGTTTTGCCAGAGGAACATCCTTGAACCAAACCCTTACCAGGATGAGAAATCAGAATCTGGTACCCAGCACAGATTAATTCTTCATGAGATTGCTGTTACCTTAACCTGGTTGGCTTTGACTGCTGAGAAGCAGCCAAGCACATGGGCATTTCTGACTGCTGAACCTTCAGTCAGCATCTCTTGAAACAGGCAACAGAAGTCTGACCTCAGAGCTAAGGGAGAAATTGCTACTGCTCAAGCATTGTGCCATCATTAGAAGAAAATTTTAGCTGCAAGGGTTAGAAAAAAATTTAAAGACTACATAAAGTAGGAGTAAAAGGCTGCCTCATAGGATTCCCAAGCAGTCAATTTCATTTAGGCTAGCAGAAACTCTGATGTATCTTAGAGTTTCTATCTGGACTCAGAGATATTAGAGCACATAAATTTCACATTTTGGAAGAGGGGGGAATGTGGTGGTGTGTGGAAATCACACTCACTCAAGTTCTGTTTTCCCCCTCCCCTCCAAGCAGCACCTTACTTTCCTGGGAATTGCAAAAGTCAGCCCCTTTGCAGCCTTGATTTATGTGAGTGACTGTGCACTGCTTCATCTGAAGAAGTGTGGCACCAGGGAAGAAATTTGTTTCTTTGTTTTGCTTGATGAATAGGGTAAGACAACCCATTGGTAGGGTAAGACAACCTTTTCTACCTTCATGGCTAGAGCTCCTAAAAAAACCCAACACTTTAAAAGCTGGAATGAGTATTTATTTTAAAAAACAAAGTCTTAGAAACAAAATGTCTTCCTCTCGCAGTACCCAGGGAACTGAGCTCCAGATTCTGGTGCAATCTGGAGTGCACCAGAAAAAAAACAAACAACAAACCAGACTGCAGTTCTGCAGTCATGCTAACAATGTATTATCCTGGGTATCAGTTCAAGATAAGCTAGGTACTTCATTACCTTAATGAGCAGATGTACTTAATGAGTGGGTACTTTGTCAGTTTAGTCCTAAAGGAAGATTAGGAGAACATGGCATTTACATTCCTAGAGCAAACCCAAATTTTAGGCCCCCCACTAGTACAAGATAATAAGAAATACATGTTACTGGCTTTTGAAAACCTTTTCTTTAAGTACACATCCCACAGCCCAGACTTTCAGAGGGAATAATAATTCTGGCTGCTGCTGTGAGCAACAGATTTCTTTTAAACAGAAAGAGCAAAACAGCATTATACTACATCACTTTTCAAGGGAAAAAGGTATTATTTAAGCTCACAATGATTTTTACATTGTTTGGGTTATGAAGAAAGTTGCTTAATGTTCTTTCTCCACTGAAGCAAATCTTGAAAGCCAGATTTGAGACCAGCAGAGATCAGAGTCCCTTATATTTACCCAAAGAATAAAACCAGCATGGATGAAGTTTCGACAAGCTATAAACAGCTGTTTCAAACTGTGCTTCAATCATGTTCCAGTAGAGCCAGTTCTTGAGGCCAAAAGAATCTGGTTGCTTCCTGGCTGCAATAGAGCTATCAACAAAGACATAGACGCTAAGGTTGAAATCTATCAATTAGGAACTGAACTCATGCCAGCCACAGTACCAGAGAAATAATGAAGATTGTTCTCATAAACAGGAGGAAACAATACAACAATTCAGAGAGAAACAGCAAAGCTCTCAGGATTTTGTGCTTCAATAAAAAACCCAAGATGTTTACAAGTCTGCATCCTAGCTTTGCAGCACCTGCTTTAATGCATTACTGAGCTCAAACATAACTTGCCTGTGGTCCAGCACTGGGATTCAAGACCAAAATATCTGAAAATAGAAAAATAACTTCTGAACAACAAATACTATATCCACATATCCACTTCTAAAATAAACTAGAAGTACTCCCCATGCCGACATATACTCTCCACCATTTTGATGTTTCTACAGAGAAAGGTATTTGGCAAGCAAAACAAAAAGTGTGCCTGGTGCCCCACTTCTTCAGACCAGGCTGTGCACAGTCACTCCCACAAATCAAACAAGAGACCTCAACTGCACTGAGAAGTCTCTGACTTCTCTCCTCTACTGTTTTCCCAAAGCTTCACACCACAAATTCATCAGCACAACAGCTGAAATTATGCGCCAACATCACACTTACAAGGCTGCATACACAGCTTTCAAAAAAAATAAAAATTGCTAGCAGCTTAACTAACTCCACCTTGTAAGCCTAAACTCTGCACCCATGAGTCCAGAAGAGATCTGCAGACAGCAATTCCCTATTCACAGAGCAGCTGCATTTGACAAAGAACAAATGAAATCTGGATCCTAATACTTTTGCAACGGAGGCAACATTTCTCACCAAACTGCTAAGCAGCCTACAGATCCCGCCTAACTTTGCAAACCTTTCACATTTCAAGGAAGAAATATTTCCAATAAAATGTCCAGGAGGACAAAAGCTCACAAGAAGGCAAACTGCATTGAGATGTTCACCTTACAAGGATCACATGAGCTAAGAGACCTGCTGAACTTTGGAAGAGGCTGCCAAGCAGTGCCTGCTCTGCAGAAGAGTTTCCTTCCCACCCAGCAAACAATCCTTGTACACAAGGCTCACTTCCACAGCAAACCCTACAGAGTACCTGCAGTACAGAAGTGGGTCCTGCTCCCAGGCCCTTCTTGAAGGCCATGGTGCTGCCTTTGAGACACAAAGAAAGGAGATGAAAGCTGCTGATACAATTGAGGACCTTGGAAAAAAGCTACAAAAACCAGTTAAGCGGGGCTACTGTCCTAGGAATAAGCCACTTCAAGATCCTCCCCACTCCAATCCAAAAAGCCTTGTTTACTTTCAGGATGAAATTTTAGAGCAAAAGTGATCTCTGCAGAATGGCACCCAAATCCAATGAAGAAAGCAAGCCATGGCTATGGTTTCTCACACAGAGGCATTCTTTGCCATACAAACATCTTTGCTTAAAATCAGCATCAGCTCCAGAAACTGTAAGTCACCACAGAAAGAAGTAAACAACAAAGAAATCAATCCTTTTGAAAACCTGCTTTCATGAAAGAGAAAACAGCCTTGATGTTGTCAGAGCCCCTTCATGACTGAAATGGAAGTACCTGGCAGAAGGAAGGAAGGTGACCTGGGATGTACCCGACTTGCCAAACTGTGCTGCTGTGTTTGTGGAAATGGTCCATACAACGCCACTCAACCAACAGATTTGCTCTCTGGATTTGGGCCAGTGGCAGAGACAACATTTAATTAAACCACTGCACAAATGAGAAAGAATGAAAGAAAATTATAGCAGAATTAAATTGGCTATGGCTCTATAAAAGAAACACAACAAGATGAATCAGCTAGTAAATAAAGAGCAACAACTGAAAACTAACACTGCTGCCTTGAGAAGAAATCAGAAAATGTACAAGAAACAAAGCACTGAAGTTACACAACTAGATGAAAGCCTTAAATACTAATAAAAATAACTGAAACATGGGTTAGACTGACTGCTGTGAAAAGATGTAACACTGCAACCCAAGATAGGAATGCTTCTTTCCTTCTTTTTTGATTCTTCTATTAAGATGTTGCTGGTCATAAGGTCTTTCCCTTTCAATCTGCCTGCTTCCTCTGTTCAGGTGCCAGCTAATGCCAGAACCTGTTCTCATCAAGATCTGCTGCTCCTAGCAAAGGAACTCTCCCTGCCACAATACTGCAAGGTTGAGTGAAAAACAGGCAGTGGTAGCAGGTGAACTCTGGGTAACCACTCTAGCTCTGTTAGAACCACTGTGGCATTTCAGGAACTGTTCTGCTGTGCCAAAGTCCCTCTGCAGCCAGAAAAGCATGCAACAAGAAACACATGAAATGACAACAAGGGACTGCTAGTTTTGCTAGCTCTGTGAGGAGTGATCACAGATCACTAAAAAACAACCAGAACAAAGCCAGAATCCTCATCTAAAATCTGCTTTCAGATTTCAGCATCAGAATTTTTTCAGGCTACCACGCTACCGCCTGAAAACTGCGAAGAACTAATTCTTCAAATAGCTTGGATGCATACACTTCAGAAATTTTCTTACATTATTTTAGTAAGAATTTCACCCATAATCTTGTCAAGCTTGTGCTGCAATTTAAAAGTACTGACAAAATACATTGCTGAGTTTCTCTTTGGGCCTTGTTGCTTTTTTCTTATTAAAAAAAATAATTGTTGACTGTCTTGTACTATCCTGTGATCTGAGCTCAGTCAGGCTGATTAGCAGTGACAGCATGTCAGAGGTCATTATCATTAAACACACCTCAGTGAACAATTCAATGGAGTTGTTATTCCATCAGTGTAGTCCTCACAGGTGGTTTTAAGAATTGCAGGGAATGAACTCCAGATCACTGTGGGCTGTTATCTGCATGCCTGAGCACCTCCACATGGTCCCACAGTCCCAGAGGACTCATCCAGTGCAGCCACACTGCTGGAAGAAACAACACCTGAGCATCTATAGCCAACCCTTGTGGTTCATCTGGGAGAAGCTAGAAACAAGGTTCTAGCTTGGTAGAACCTTGGTATTTTCAGCTCAGAGATTATGGCTTCAATAAGCCCACTGTCAAAGGAAATGTCTGTATGCGTGTTCTATATGTAAATAAATATATATAATTTAAGTGTATATATGCATGTGAGTATGCCTGTATATGTATTATCTATGCATTTATATATACACAGACATTCATATATGGATATTCACATTTATATAGGTGCACATATCTATAATGCTCACACAGATATCTGTATTTTAATACATATTCACATAGATTTATATATACACAGACATTCATATATGGATATTCACATTATATAGGTGCATATATCTATAATGCTCACACAGACATCTTTATTTTAATACATATGCACATAGATTTTTTCTTGACCATTTCTTTTCATAAACAGACTAAGTTTGTTCTCCCATTTTCACTCTGATTCATATTGGCAAGAAATGTGTTTGTATGTCTGTTAGTCTGTACAGAGAGGGAAGGAAGGGTGTGTGTGTACAGATATAAACACATATTTTGCACACAGTCTCAGCTGACTGTAATCTGTAGGTCACTACCTACACCACAAACAGAGATGCATTTCTCTATCAGCAGGTCCACTTCCACACATTTCACACAATGGCATAAAAGCCATTGCAACATGACTAGGTCAGCAGCATTTTGGTCTTCTCTGCCCTTAAACAGATGCTGAATTCCTTGCAGTCTGGTGGAACAATCCTGAAGGTACTAGGCGGACTGCTTGCAGTCACCCACTTTCTAACAAATACCTGAACAGAGCCTTCTCCTCTGTCAAGGTTTTCAATAAGTGCAGTTCTGTGAGTGCTGGTAATTTATCAGGAGCTATAGCTTCAGGCCCAGGATGACAAGTGTCCTACAACAAACAAGCACCGTCCAATTTGGCCTAACTAAAATTGCCAATGTTCCTTCAGAGTGCTCCTACGTAGACTGGCACCAAGCATAATCATTTTATACACATCCATGCAACGCTCTGAGTGCTCCTCCCAAATCCCCAGTCTCTCCTTGACAGCCCCAAAAGCAGCCCTGGGAGAAGCAGCACCTCCCATTCAAGGAAAAGGCATCAGACAGGGTGGCTCAAGTGGAACAAAAGTAGCTGCAAGATGGAAGAATGAATGAAAGCACCCAAGCGAGGATTGCAGTCTGTGCTACAACAGCACAGAAAACACCTTTAAAAAAATCCTATCGCCCACTTCCATGCTACAAACTTACTCTCTGCTTATTAAAAGTGTTTCAGTGGGAAAAATAAAATTAAAAATTATGGCGAGGCTGAATTTCAGACGAGGGAGAAATTCAGGCTATTAATCATTGAGTTAATCTATTTATTCACCTTGGAAAAATCCTGATCAGGAAAATGTCTATTAAAAGAATACAGCGATTCAGCTGCCACCTTGCTCACTGAATAGTCAACCAGAAAATGCCCCTTTGAACCCTGCGTTAATAAAATTCTCATTAAATGCAAAATGCAAACCTGCACAATGTTATCTTGAAGAGGCTCATTAGTTTTTTTAAAAAAAAATTTGTCTCAAAATGTGTTTATTTCCTCATAGGTGAGAAGGTGAGTTTTCAAACCACCAACTGCTGCACCTTCCTATTTCAACCTCATCAGTGCTGCAGCTATATCTCACAGTCTATCATATCTCAATTATTTATAAAAACCACAGAGACAAATCCACAGACAGAAATTATAATGACTATTATGAGATAGGACAGCAATCAGAATCACTCATTCCGGTTTGGTATGTAAGATCTTCAGACAGATAAGGATATTATTATTCTTTCTTCTTCAATTTTTCATTTTCTTTGGGTTGGACAGAAATTATGAATTATCTGTAGGAAGGATAATAGAAGGCAGGAATAGCCTCCCTATCTCTTAATACTCAAAAAGAATATTCATGACTGCTTTTTTGACTGGAGTAAGGACAACAAAATTCAAATAATCAGCAACAACAAAACTCAGGCTGTCTACTGGAGAATTTTTAGTCCAACTAAAAGGTTCATACCATAATAGGACACACAAAGCGGGATCTCTCTGCAGCTGAGTTTAAAGAAGAACATGTCTAAGATTCTCTAGGCATTACTCATCCTGTCTATTTAAGCAATTATTCAGCAGAGCTCATCAGTCCAGCACTGTGGGGTACAGGCAGGACTGTTTCAGTGGCTCCTCAATAGTTACTCCTGTAACACTAATGCATTGCAGCCTTGAATATTGTAAACAACTCACCTTTCCTCCCCCGGCAGAAATGCACATAAAATTGTACACTAGGATTTAAGACACTTGTTAAAGCCCACTGTATGCATGCACAGGCAGATGCTTTTATATTTCTAAAACCCACTAAAAGTCCTAGGATAGGGAAATTGCAATGTTTATTTATTTATAAATAGCTTGTGCAATGAGACCAAGATATAAACCAAAGCATGACTTTGCACTGCACAGTTACAGCAAAAAGCAGGTAATCACTGCTCATAAAAACTTTAGAGAATGATGAAGCAAGGTGAGGAAAAAATCCAGTCTGGATTTCGCTAAATTAATTTCCTTCACGGCAAAAGCATCCAAATAAGGCACTCTAAGGGAAAACCAAAGGGCCACAAACAAAAAGGAACTCCAGATAATGGGGAGCTAAGCCAGCTTCTAGTCCCAGTCACTTCTTTGAACCATCACACTGTCAAACACCTTCACAAAAGCATTTTGACACCTTCACACTACCTTTGGACTTCTCTGGCTGTTCTTAAATCTATTCAGCTAAAGAATCCTTCAAACATAGTATTTTTACCACCAGAAGAAAACAAACCAGAAGGCAAAACTCTCTTCCTTCTCTTGTTTGAGAGCAAGGAAATGGGATCAATCAAACAAACCAACTTCTCAGAACTCTAATCCCTCTCAAGGCCTTGAATCATCTGTAATTTAGACCTTTACTGATTTTACTGAATGAAAAGCACTCATTCATGAAATTTCAACATAGATGAGCAGTTAGGTGGAGCAGAGGAATGCTACCAGAAGTCCAGAAGAGAAACAGATTAGAGGCTCCACTGATTCCAGACATCACCATCTCCTGAACATGTCTGATACAGGTTGTCCTTGAAGGCATATCACATTCACACCATAACAGGACACACAAAGTGGGGTTTTTGCTGGGTTTTTGATTGCATCTTGTCTCAACTGCACGCTGATCTTCACAAAAGCAGTTTCAAAACCAACAGGAAATAAGCCCACGCAAAGCTGGTTCCACAAACCAGAGGTGAGCACAAACTCTCTGTGATCACTTGATTTTTCTGTCTTGCAAGTGTAGACTTCTCTCGCTGGTTGTACAGAGCATTCCCAGAGCAGGCACTTTGTCACATTAAGTGACATTAGTCAACAGCCACCTGTTCTGCTGCTTCACTCCAAGTGCACTATCCACCCACACATGTTCACTTACATCTGTTTTAAAAACCCAAAATAAGGATAGCAGCAAAATAAGTCTAGCATCATATATGATGTTATCAAGCTTACAGACTTCTTAAGGGAACCTTTAAGGTGGTTCACAGACATGTAAATGCATATTGACTTGAAAAATGCCATAAGTGAGTTTGTCCTACACAATGTCTTTTGTAGTGAGGAAAACAATGAGTACTAGCAATGCAACTTTACTGAGCTACTTGCTGTTGCATAAACACCAAGTGTCTGGGGTGACTAGGGAAGCAATATACAGATTTTTTTCTCAGCATAAGTACTTCTATCTTTTATGGTTTGTTTAAAAGCCAGAACTAAGAAGTAAATTTTCCCACTCAACATTCCTCCATTTTCCAATCAATCATATACATGATCTTCTTACCCAGTACCCAGCTTGGTCACTAGTAGTGCTTTAGGTGCCAGAAAAATAAATGATTGCCATTGTGAAAGAATACATACCTAGATTTACACTCCTTAGCCTTACAAGTAAAGCATAACTTCTCCCCTTCTGCCCTTGAACAGGAAGTGGAGGTTTAAGAGAACATTGAAATGCCCTTAAATAATCAGTTTTAAACACACAAAAATCTTGCAATGTTAAGAGGCCTCAAATCTGCTTATTACAGCAGGCTTACAGTCCCTTCATAGCTTTGTGGAATTGCTATAGAACCACGCAACAGAAATCTATTAGGTTCACAACTGCTCTGCCAGCACAGCATTATTCTCTACTGTATAACTTCTCCCAAGAATGATATGAGGATTAATTCATTACAGTTTGTGCTATGCTTTGAAAGCACTCAGTCTGCAGAAGAGCTGAGAGAATTATTAGGGGACAATCAAACCCTGGTGATCATTCCTTTATGCCCACCAGCCCTGTTTAGAGCAACAACTTAGTCCAACAGGTAGAACAAATTCAAAACAAAATTCATTAAAACAAATGTGTAATGTCATGATAAAAACGTAGTCACACAGGAGATGAGAAACTTTAAAAGAGCAATTAATTTCTACTCCTTACCTGATATTGACTAATGCATGGGTCACCTTGCTTGCAGGCTCTTTCCATTGACCAGCATTGGTAGACAGCCTTAGAACTGAAAGGAGAAGACAGTTAGCAGTGCTGGCACAGAACTGGCAACTTCATAATTCAAACCAGGGGAAAAAAATCTGCTTTGGAAAAATGGCAGTCCAGGAACCACATCAAAACAAAGGTCATCTTTAAGAATCTGTGATCCAGAGTAAGAAATTCCCTTCAAAGCCCATCTAAGAAACATAAGGAACATGGAAGGGCTGAGCAGAACAGAATAATGACTTGAGCCAGAGGAGATGGGAGAACCTGGTCCTCCAAACTGCTTTCACTATCACACAGACAGTTCATTTTCCCCAGAATCAGGGCAGCATCCCAAGCCTAGAATAGCTCTTATTCCACACACAGCTGTTCGCCTCCAGCTCCTGCTAACACAAGGCTCCATCTGAACTGGACTACATACTGCGGTTAAAACCCTCTCCAGCAATGAAGAATTCTTCCCATGCCCATTTATCTAGAGCTGCAGAGAGGAATTACACATCAGAGTAAAGAAAAAACACTGCCTATAGCAAGAAGGGTGGTGTTCTGCACAGATGGTCTCTGACAGACTTAAGAGCAGATCTGAAAACATTCTGCAACAGAAAGATCTTCTAGGGAATCCAATTCTTTTTTGCCAGAGTACCAAAATATTTATTTAGGTCAAAATATGTAGTGTTTTTATGGTGGCAGTTACTTGCACAACTCTTGGTAAGCATCAAAACAATAACAGATCCTGCAGCAGATGTTTTGATTAATTTCCATCTTGCCTGAACAAAGGGAATTTTCTATGAATTTTTATATACAGGGTTTTCTGGAGGTTAGACTCCACAAGAAAGGTTCACCCTCAATTTAGAAGTGAAGGAACAGCTCACCATCCAAATTTAGGATCATCCAGAAACATGGATTCTACAAGTGAGTGCTTAAACACAGTGGCTGCATACTTATGCCTATAATTGAAGGACAGAAACTTTCAGTCCTGCAGATCTGGATAAAGTTTAGTTTCAGAACAAGAGAAAAAAAAACAAGTCAACTAGATTCCACATCCACTCCCAACATGGAAAGTTTCAACCACATTAACAGAAAAACTAAAGGACTTGAGTAGCTTTCTCATCTGTGCTGACACCCCAGGGCTAGGGGACAGAAGGGTCACTGTAGTCTCAGAGATGGGCTAATAAGCAAAGTGAAGCTATCAGGACACCTGGTAGCTTTCATTAACTTGAGACAGTGCTTCCTTCTCCCCTTCTATTTTACCATTATATGTCATCTGCAGAAAAAAGTTGTCATCTCTGAGTAACATTGTTTTGTCAAATAGGTACTATACAGGAATATCTTAAGTAATATATTCAGTTCAGGCATTTGCAAGAGTAATTCAATGGGGTTTACTCTATATAGGAGGATGGAAAACATTCATGTGATAAATTGTTTCAACAGCTCAGTTGTGCCTTTTGCAACCCAACTGAGGAAGTATTTGAGTGCATTATTCTTCTATTCCACTTAACTTCAGCTTCTACAGGGGATGGGTTTGAAAAAAATTATTACCTAGTAAAAGCACCTCATCTTACTAGTTGCAACTCTTGGGAGTAGAAAATGGATTAGCAAAAAATCTTATGCACTCAGAGGGCACAAAAATGGCCAAGCAATCCCTTATGTAACAGCTGAAAACACGGGGAAATTTATACAAAAGGGCAGTTTGTTTCTGTTTGCAGTTACAGGGGGTACTCTACTTTTCATTTAGGTGAGGATGTCTCTCCCCCATGTCAGAAGAGGGCTGAGGCCCGACTGTCTGCCCTTTAACTCTCCTTATACACTTATATTAATTCCTGTTGTTCGTTGGGTGATCACGCTGAGAAGGGAGCAGAGGGTGAAGGAATGAAAGGTCCTTCTGGAATGAAGCAAACAAAGAACACAGCCACATTCTTTTTTTCACAGATTCAAGTATGCAGCACACCAATGCTGCTGCAGCTGCCCTGGGCTGCAGGTGCCAGTGTATCACACAGACTGATTATGCCTCCATGCATTCCTTGCTTTTCTTTGCTCCTCTTCCCTGCTGGGTGTCACTTGGCTCCCTTCCCTCTCTCTTGAAGGATGGCAGCTTCTCCCTGTTTTGCCAGGGGGCACATTCTTCAGTCCAGCGACTCACTTGTCACTGCAAGCAGGTTTCTGAGGGCTGTTTTCTTGGTTGTTTTGGCAATGAATGAAGTAGATGTGATTTGTCTAGCACAGCAAGCTTCTTGCTGTAAGTTTCTCAAATTCTTTTCCAAATTCTCATTTGCATTCAGTGTTTCTCTATGCTGGGTGGCTCTGCATCATGTACCTGCTTTTTGACTTCAAATTGTCAAATGTAATAGAGGAAAACGACACAAAATGCATGAAATACCACACACTCCATTGTGACAATAAATTTATATTTCCAGCATTAAGTGACAGAGGGAGAAACAAGGAGTCTGTTCATATATTTTTGTGACATTAAAAAAAACCTTCTCCTTTTATAAGTTTATCCCTCTCTCAAATCTTAACTTACCAACATGCCCTAGTAGACAAAACATGCTCACCCAGCACAGCACACATCAGTAGCAGGTACTCAGGAAACACTTGACACAAACATCCCTCTTGCACCACCCTCACTTCCAGGCAGCAGCCGTCCTGACGAGTCAGGAGGTACTCACCCATAGAATAAAGGTTGTCAAAATTCTGGTGCATGCGAATGATTTCATAGTACAGCTCATCATAGCTGCTGGGAGTGGGCAGAAATGTGTCCCCGTAAGTGATGAACATGTTGAACAGGTTCACAACCTATACAAGTGAAAAGAAGTTGCAACAGGAACATTTATCCCAAATCTTTCTGCAACAGAAGCAATACACATTATGTTCAAAACCTCCAAAGGAATAGCTTGCAGTTGCAGCAGATTTTCCTTATAGCACCAAAGAGCCAGACAAGAAGCTTAAATACTGTTTTATCTAGGGCCAGAAACACATGTTTCTATTTTGCATATAAAGGACCACAGAACAATAACAAAAAAAAAAATTAACAAATCTGGAAAATTAAACTAGGCTTTTCCTCACACAGACGTCTTTATTTCAATGAGCCAACCCTATAGTGAGTCCAAGCACTGCCCTTTCCAAACACCTAGTGAAACCAGCCATGATATTCCTCTGCTTCATGGCCTTGTTCTCATATCTCCTAATATTAATTCACAATTAAGTTGTTAAAATTAAGAGGATTTGTGCAAGGGTAAAGATGCTCACCATAAGAGCAAGGGTGAAGATGTTGTGCTTGGCCAGCAACACAGTCTCATTAGACATGAGGAACTTCAACAAGTTGATCAAAGCTAGGAGAAAATAATAAGTACTTTTTAAATACTATAAAAAGCAAAGCCATTCTCAACAAGTCACTTGTAAACAGATGCATTTACATTATCTAGTGTAAATTAAACTAAATGCCAGCTATTCACCTCAGAAATATACCAATTTATATGGAGGGTTTGGCGGTGCCTTTTGTTACTAAAACACCATGCCAAACAGGTAAGTGACAGCTATTTTGCCTTCCCACATTTATTCTCCTTCACTGACTTCCCAATCAAACCTACTCAGGCTCAAGGTACGTCTCTTGTTAACTCGGTCAGCTCAAGATTTTTCTGTCTGCTGGATCCTGGAGTGAGCTTTGGGGTTGGAGAATCCAACTGTCTCATTTCTGCTTCATATATCACCAACATGATGTATGCATAGTCAGCCCCAAACTGTCACTCTTGTTGATACCCGCAGTTATAAAAAATAAAAAAGGTAAGAAAACCCCCACAGCACAGCTTTTCTGTAGCTCTGTGTCAGTGCTGCTGCACTGTAAAAAGAAGGATGTAGTACTTTATTGTGCCAGTTATCTGGGGCTGTGCCGTAAAGATTACAGATCTGGTTCACACTTGTCTTAAATAATAAAACAACAAAAGCTGCTGCTGTAACCACCCAGTATCAGTTAGTAACAGTGGTAATTAACAAAAAGGTTGGCTAAAAATGCTTTAATCAAACAGACTTTACAATAAACAACTGCATTTCTTGCACTTGAATAGAATGTAAAGTTTCTTATTATTTTTTTTTTCCTAGTTGTTGAAATTTTCAGAAAATTAGGTTCTTCTGCATTATAGCTGTTCAGGAGTGAAAGCTGATGCCTGACTAGAAGAGGTTCTTCATGTACTCTCTGCTCTGAAGTCAACACATTTCAAGACTTAAAACATCTGAATTAAGATGTCCTGAACACTGTACACCCCTTTTTAAAAGGTTCTTAATTATCTACTAATTAGTAACTTCATCCAACAGAACAATACCACGCATTACTCCTATTTCTTACAGGCACAAGTACAGCTTGTTAATCCGTTTCCCCCCCACCATTACACATGTGTCACACTCTATCCAGTAACTGGTGAGAAAAGAAACTGTGGTTTGGGACAACTCCACAGTGAATGCAGAAAAGACCATTCAGCCCAAGGTACAGGCTATGAAACAGGAAGAGATAAAGCACAGGGAACAGCAATGAGGTATGGGCAGAATTTAGATACTCATCCCCTTTCAAGATTACAAAGTAATCACAAAAGGTAAAATCAAAATACCTAAAGCAAAACCATGTGAACACACCGGTCAGATCTTGAATTAAACAAAACTGTCAGATTCTGAATGCAGTCCTGCAACCTCTACTATACAATACCAGAAGTTCGCCATGAGTATCACAACTTTATACATGCACACCTAAAGAGAAGCCTGCAGCCGCACGGCGGGTATTTACTCATCACAGGCAGAAGCTACTTCTGTCTCATCTTCCAGCAGGTGGCTGATGCTGAACTGAAAACCAGGAACGAACAAAATTCTCTGCAAACTCCAGACATGCAAGTGATGTATCTTTCAGAGCTATTCCAGGATTAACCATCAGCTATAGCATTTCTCCCTTCCGTGTCAGCAGCTCACCTCATGAAGCAGATACATTAACACCTTTTCAATCCAGCCACATAACTCTCCAACCATCATCACCCCATCATCAGACAAACTCCTGGGACCAAAAGCAGAGCTTGGATTCCACACTAACACAGCTCTGAAAATATCCCTGTCAGTTCTTTTTCTGCAAAACAAACGTTTCAAAACAAAGTAGCAGGTACAGATGGGCTCTCCACCAGAGCAAAGATCCAGCTAAAACCAGGTTGCCAAGGTAACCAAACCTCCACAGCAAAAAAGTCTCCCGCAGTCAGTGCCTTGGACTGCAGACAGCTGCCCTGCATCTCAGTCACAGCAGCTCATGGGCCATTTCTCCATCTCATAATTACAAGCTTGATTTTACCTCCTTCCCAGCCACAAAGTCCACAGGGCCACAGCTCATGACCAGGTGCTGCTGTTCAATTACCACCAGCTGGGGTTTGTGGAAGCAAAGTAGCAGAGCTCTGGATTTCCTATGGCAAGTTGTGAAGAAGCCCCATGATCATTTTTTTGCCTCTTACCCTCCCACACGTGCCCTGCTGAATGTCCTTTGTCAGCAGGTCATGGAATAGCCTGACAAGAAGCCACCACCAACCACCCAAAAACAGTGAACATGAAAGCTGTCCATGGTGAGGAGAAACTATTTTTAGAAGAATGAGTGTATTTGTCCAGAGCACAAGCACCCACCAAATGACAAGGACAAGCACTCTACAACTGCCCACTTCAGCAATTCTCATAGACCACCCTGAAGCACTTGTATTGCTCTCTATTGGTGACAACACTTGAAGGAGAACTTTCTCTGTTCTACATTTGTTTCAGCCATTGTGATGAATCTATGTTTAATTTTCCTGCTTCAGTTAGAAAGAAGACAAAAGATTACCTCTGCTTGAAATCAGTATTTATACCTGAATTGCACTGAATCATAGCCCACTCAAAACTATCTGTGCTGTTCCTTCCTTAAGAACTAGGAAGGAGAGGGACATGCTTCACACGAAGAAGAAACTGAGTGTGGGCTCAGAGCCTGGTCAGAAGAACTAACCCATCAGAGGTCTACAGTCACTGTGTGCCCTGCACTGAAAAATTTATCTGCTAGGAAACCACACATTACTAAAAAAGTTGCAGTGTTCCTAACTGGGATACCTACTACATCAATGCTAAAAGAGCAACCAATCTTTTTCCACAGCAGCACATTCTGCAGCAGCCTCTACTCAAGTGTCTCTAAGGACCACAAACACTGTGGAACCTTTAAATCCCTCTGCCATGTCTCTGTAGTTTGTTTGTAAGGCAGACCCTGTACTGAAAATTAGGACAGCTATGCCCTGAAGTTTTCAGAACTAGCAACTTTTAGATCTGGCTTCATATGTCTAGTGCCCTTCAGCAACAATTACACACACAAAATAAACCTTTAGAGGAAAGTCCAACTGACTGAACACCCCTCTGCCCTTGAGCTCCAACAGAGCACTGATGCTACTATTCCTAAACAATCTGAAGCCAAACCAGATGTGTCACATTTTCCCTGCTGCAATCAACTGTTTGCCTCTCACACCCCCCCTGCAGACTGCCCTCTCTAGCCAGGAAATTATCTTTTTTTTTTTTTCCCCAGCAGAGGAGCAATTCGGTCTCCCAGCTGCACAGGCAGACACAAATGTGTTCCTTGCTTGGGCTCAGCCACCTTATCCCAAATTATGCTCCAGGATTTAACAGCAATGGATGGTTTGGGTATGAGATCTATTTCAACATTAACTGGAAAACAGCACCATTTTTGCAGTACCCTCTACAGCCTTTTTTTCCTCCCTAAAGATATATATTCTTGGCATTCATTAGCAGGACCTGAAACACCCACTGTGGTGAGTCTTGGAGCATCCATAATTTCACAATACAACAGTGTCACTAGGACTTCTATAGCAATAAAGGGAGAAGGCTGTAACTAAACAAACAGCCACCAGTGTGTTCATGTAAGTGACCTGAGCTGAGCACACTGGCCATGCTTCTTAAATCAACAAGAAGAGAACACAGCTTTGGACACCTATGTTTAGAGCCTCAAACCCAAGCAGACAAGCATGCTGAGGGGACACAGAGCCACGTGACAGGCTGTATGTGAAAAGTGGTATATAACAGGTTGGCTCTTGGACAATTTTCTCTCCAAAGGATTATTATAGCAAAAGGATGAAAAGTGACATCACGGATATCCTCCCTACTTTTTAAACTGAAATGACTGCAGTGAAAGAACCTCTTAGCTCTTTTGCTGCACAGCTGCTTTTGAAGACACTTTCCCTTATCAGCTTCTGTAGCCACTCTGTCTGCCAAGGAACAGCAGTACACGTGCTCAGTCATTTGCTGCCCTCCCTCAAGGCAGTCCTCAGTGAGAAGACTGTGAGCAGCCATCATCTCTCATTTTCTTCCACCAGGAAAGAGGTAACTCCTGTTACAGTTGCCTCCTTCCCCTACTCCTATTCACATAGCAGACTTACCTTCTCCCCCTGTAAGCCTTGTTTCAAACAGAAGTATATTCAGCCCCAGGTGAATTTGGATTCACACAAAGTTGGGTTTTTTTAATTTAGTGTCTCAGAGTTCTCTGTTTGGATCATGTCTAATGCAACAGGACCACGGAGATAGGCCAAGAGAAAAGGGGGGAACAAAGTAGTAGTATTATCCCCTGGGCAAGTCAGAATGTAGCACAGACTCTGCCAGGAGCATCAGAAGGCTCTGATGTGTTATTGCACAATGGAGCAGGAGAGAAAAGCCCTGAAACACTCATCAATGAGAGCTGGATGGGTTGAGCACAGCACAGATGCCTCTGTCACTGCATCTGCTCCACTTACAGGTCAAGGATCTTCTAATGGTGCATATAATGGCCCTCAAGAAAGGAGCAAGGCAGAGAGAGATGTGAGGGCTCCTCAGCTGCAGTATAACATCCATTAACAGCATCCAGTGCTCTACTAAAATTCTCCAATTTTCTACCCTTCAACTTTCAGGGCACACGGGGAAGAACAGTGATTTTTCCATTCCCTTTAGAAGTCACCATTGAACCAACAGTGTATTCAGTGTCCTCCTTCCAGTGTCTCAAATCACAATCCCCTTAGAAGGATCCCCACCCATCTATCACTAGAAGGCAGCTGATCATGACATCTGGGCAACACTTCCATGCTGCAGAGAAGTCATCTGCCTACAAGTGCTTCAGCAGCACAGTAACCACCCTGCACCTCCTACAGCCATCCTGTTCACATGTAGATACTCCCAAGGCAAGGTCCACATTACTCACTGTAGCACAAGGTAAGCCAGATCTGGTTAAGGCCTAGCACAACTAAGGCTGCAACTAGGAACAGAGTGGATTAGATTCTTCAGGAAGCAGCAATGGTCTTTCTGTGTTTCAGTTTTTCCAACATACAAGAGAAAATGGGAGCATTCTGTCTGCAACAGCACTGCAAGTATAAATACAGCAACACCACGAGCCCTGGCTGTACCTGGCCAGATCCAAGGTCCATCTATGCTTAGTGTTCTGTCTCTAAACAGTCAACATCAAACACTGTTGAAAAACAATAGGCCAAACAATGCTTTCTATTATGTTCTTCCAGATTCCAAAACTCAGCATGATTCCCTTACATGAGGGAAATTACAGCACAGAATGTGAAAAAAGCAGATCCTTACAACATGCCAATACCACAACGACAAGCAGTCCACTCTCTTGTTCCAGACTGGAAGTCACAAGGGCTAGGCTAGGATAACCACACAGCCCACTGTGCAGCTATGAGGAGAAGAGACCCCAGAACAGAGTAATCACCTCTAGAAAATGCTACACCTGAAAGGCAATTTGGATTTAGGGAAGCAAAAAGCTCAAATATGACATTCTGAGATGACCTAAGTGTTAAGAGGGCGCAGATCTGGCCACATTCAGCTTTGGCACTCAGAAGAACAATGATCAAAACAAACTCAGCAGGAGATGAGAATCTACAGATTGGGTTTGACAGGAAAGAAGCAATAGAAGTATTTTCCAGATAGAGTTGTAGGAATAGGAATCCTGTCAGAGAAATAGTTACATTGCTATTACAAACTAACACACCAGAACTCCCTGAGGCACAAACTATCCCAGCACCCTTGGACAAGTGAAACAATTACTCAGGGACAGCACTTGCAGCTTCCTGTCAATCAGCATTAGAACACAAGACTCTTGCACCAACGCTGCAGTCCCCTCTCAGGGGAGCAGGGGAAGCAATAAAAGCTCTGTCAACATCACGAGCCAACATGCTCCAGCTCCTGCAGCCTGCTGTAACAATCACCTGCCTGGACACTCCTCTACCCTGCCCCTTGCTGCCACAGGCACTGCCGAGTTCCTCCTCCCAGCTCTGTGGCAAAAAGCAGCTGGCAATGGCAGGCTCCCTCCCCATCACCAGCACTCCACAGCTGCCCTCTCTTTTCCCCATGACTCGCTCTCAAGGGTACAGCCATGAAAGCAGGCTGCTTGCTTAATGAGAATCAACAGCCTGCCAGAGGGCTGGAGCACATGCTGGCACAAGCCATCGCTCCCAGGATTAGTGGAGCAGGCTACTTCACTTCCAAGCCTTTACTCTCTTTATACAGCCCCCACCCCTGGTACTCACTGTTCCCACCTAAATGGAGCCAACAGTGTGAAATTGCAAGCTTAATGGAAATGCTGATTGCTGATGCCAGAGCAATGCTGCTAGATGGCAATCCAGCAAGCAATAAGAAATAACACAAATTTTCCAACTTCAGCTAAAGCTCTGATGAACAATATGCTTTTTTCTTACAAATAAATAAATAAATATTTTTAAAACCCGCACCCACAAGCTTCATCCCTCTTTAGAGGAAAGGGTAGTATTGAGCTCAATTCTGTTTTGTCTGATAGTGCAGGTTCACACTGCTAAACAGCAGTCTTGGGAGTTAACGTTGCACATTTTTGCCTCAGGTTTTAAAACTGTAAAGGTGGAGAATCTGGAGAAAGAGAAGAAATATTGTGTGAGAACATGGAAAGACTGCAAGGTAAGGAACCCAGGAGTGATGCTGCTTGAACACAAAAAGGGGCATGGGATAAATTACTGCATTCTGAGTGCTGCAATCCCTCCGTGCTGATAAACAGCTTTGAACAGCTGACTGTAACACTTCTATCATCAATGGGACCCTTTCCCAGGAGAAATTATCACACTATCTCCACTAGGTCACTATGATCTGCAAACTGTTAGTGATCCACAATCAAGTTCTCCAGCATTTGCTGGCTTTATTTAAAACACGACAGAGCAACATATCTGGATGAGACCTGCCAGGCTGAGGCAGGATGACCAAAAGGTTGCCAGACTTTTAACCATGCAAATTACTAAAATCTATTTGTGCTTATCTGAGCAAGGCTATGTTGAGAAATTCCCACCCTCATCTCACCTGGTGATCAATAACAGCGAAAAATCTTACATTATTCTTTTTCTGTTCACCAGATATTAGGGTCAAACTCTCTACCAGCAGTATCAAAATATTCTAACATAAAATAAAGGTAAACCAGAATTAAGTAAAACCAGACAGGTCTTCCTAAAAATGACCCATGCAGGGAATTTAGAACATCCTTTACAAGAAAGCAACTGAGTTTGTGCATTTCTTACACTACCTTCTTTAAGAGTTTAACACCAGGGTATTTCTCTAAATGGCTGGAGTGTTCTCATGAAAATATTCTAGCTTTGGCTGAAAGAGGTAATGTGGAAAGGCAAGCATGACATTGTCCCAGCTTTGTTCCAGGTGAGAATGACAGCAGAATACTACAAGCAGACATTTGCACTCTTCCTTCTGACCTTCCTATCTTGCTCCCTGTGAGCTTTGTAAGGATGGGACTGGGGTTTTCTTTGGGGTAACATGGAGTTCTGCCAGGAGTACAAATTAAATAAATCAATGAATATCAACCCACAACACACACCACAACTATAAACAAAAATTATTTTATAAAACCATCTTTCAACTTCAATCCTCTCCTGAACTCCTTCAGTATGATAGATATATCATACTGTGAAACAGATAACAGGATTGACAATTGCATTCCTGAACCCAGCTTGGGCCAACACAGTACCACATACCAGAAGCACCAACACTCCTATAATAAAGAAACCAGGACTCCCTAAGGGCTGCAAACTCCCAGTATGTATTCCATGGCCCACAGCAACTACAGCCTTTGGTTTATGTGAGAAACCAAGTCATTTGCTAACTGGCCAAGCAGCTCTATGGTCTTCCATACTCTCATGGCATCCAGTGACCAGGAGCTTTGCCAGTGAACTCGACTGTCTGGTACCCCAGTGTGTGAATCCTGCCTCCACAAGAGCTGCAAGATGATAAGCTTCCCTTGCCAGATAGCTGCTGCAGAAAGTGACAGTGACAGCTGGATTACAGATGAAGGGAAGACACAACATCACCTGACTTCCAGTCTGTTTGGCAACATAAATCAGAGGGTTGAAGCAGACCTGATCAACAGCTGTAGAACCAGAAATTACATAGCTAATACACTCTCAGTAATCAACATTTAGATCACAAAAATAATAAAGCAAAGTGATTAAACAGTTTAATAAAGCAAAGTGATTAATTAAATATGCACTGCATAAGGGCAGTATTATACATACTGAAAGTTGGGGGGAGATTCTCCACCACAAAAAATTGCTTCTTTATTTTAAAATCTTCCACAAAGGAACCTTTCACATTTTTAGTATGCATCTAAAAAAATTTTGAATGCAGTACTACCCTTGTTATAAATAGAGAACCTGACAAAAAGATCTGAGGAGTGAACAAAAAGGAAAAAAGTATTTTGTCTAGTAGCATTGTAGAAGTCTGCTTTGATAACCCTAAAATGAAAAAGGAGAAAAATTAACTTCTTGATGGTGCTACATATTTGAAGCATCCTTATTTTAACAGTGCATTCGGCAAATCTACCAAATTAATTAAGCTACAAGATATGGAACTACAGCCTTATGTTAAAACAATTTGAAAATTGATCCTCAACACTTACTAATAGCAATACCCACTGTTAATCCTACTTTGCATTCAACTACCCCAATAAATAGCTATTTTGCCATTATTATTATAATTCAGATTTTTTAGGATCTACTCTTGCTATTAGAAGTCTTTATTAGTATTGCTTTTCTGTTTCTTTAAACACAGCTTGTGCTTAAAGCAAGCCATAGCAACTGCAAAGAAGTTACCTGCACCCCCTAAGCTCAGCGTGAATTGCTCAAGCATTGCTAATTTTGAAGTGGGAGGAGTTGAAGAAATGAGGTCTTTTTATATAAAAAGCTTAAATGACTCATGAAAACTCTTCTGGCATAGCTCATACATGCTTGACAACAACAACAACACATATAGCACTGTCCATCACTCAAGTGCTGTACGAAGCAGCCCAAGAACACTGGGCATAATAGGCTGTTTCTGAGACCAGTGAACTGGCTGTTCCCAAGTTTCCTAACTGGCTCTAGGAAGTACCTTACATATGACATTCAATTAATCAGTGTTTAAAAAGAATAAGGTACCTGGCATAACAGTCCAGGAGACTTCCAGTTGGCCAAAATGTCTGCAAGCAAACAGGTCAACAGAGTCATATCTACTTAGAGTTTCTGACCTTGGCCAAATTTCCAGGCTAGTACCAGCAATGGTACATTGTCAGTGGTGAAAAACCTGAAGATTTTCTTTAGCACTCAAAGGGAAGAGCTGTACATTAATCAGTGGTGGAACAGAAGTGAACAGACTGCTGAAAAGGGCTACTAAAAAAGAAGCAAGGTCAACAGACATTTCTTGATCTGAATGTCTGGTCCACCTAGTAACTGCCTTGGCCAATCACTTTCATAGGTTAATCAGATTACAGTTGCTTTTCACTCTCCAGCCCTCTTTTAAAGATGTTCCAGAATTTAGCTCTACTAGTGAAGTGATATTTATTTTTATACTGCTTTTAGCCAGAACTAGCTTCTACATACTACTGTTACCACCCACAGATTTTTCTTTCTGTCAATCCTGTTTCCAGCTCTCAAATCCCTGCATCTTCCTCTGTCACCTAAACATTCTTGGTCATCTGGCCAGCAAAGCCAGACATTTATACTGCTTTGAGTGCCATTGCCCTGGTCCCTTAATTTAATGTGAAGAAATTATTCCAATAGAGAAGCTCAGCTGGATCACATCCAAAGACTGTAACAATATTGTTCTTCTTTAAGCTCAGATGTTGCAGAAGAAAGTTCAACAGAAATAAGATCATATGGAAACAATGTGCCAAATAGTGGCACATCCAAAAAAAGCATAAAGTATTACAGACTGCATAAACAGCATGATACATGTCCTGAGAGATGCCAAAGCACCTGACTCCACTGCTTTTCCCTGCCATCACTGCAAATTAAAATCAAACAGAGTAAATGCAGCAACTCTCAAAGTGCTGCTGGCCTTCCATACTGAAGACAAAGCATCCACAAAGGAAGAGCATCAATCCATCAGATGACACCCAAGTGGCTTTCCTTAATTTAGAGATTAGCTAACATTAGAATTGGCAAGTGAACAGAAGGCTCCATACACTGCTACTGCTTCCACCTACAGCCTTTCTCTCAGCTCCCCCGCACCCTACACCGACTACCTGCCCCCAGTACTCTCTTTGTCTTCTTCTCCCACTCAATTTTCTGCCTGAAAAAACTCTCCTCCTTTCATGTGCCAGGTAGAACTCCCTCCCTTTCTTTCAATACTTCCTTACACAAATTCCCTCCAGCTTCTTTGTTCCACTCAGCTCTGTTGGGGGGCCTCCACTGCTATTATCCACACTGCATCACAGGGACACTGCTCAAGTCGTCACACACTTTGTCACTCCAGAAGACAAGTGTGGGCTTGAAGACCTTCTGTAAAGCACACCTGATGGGGCAACCTGGCATCTCAGACCTTAGGTGAATAGCTGCTCCCTCTTGGCTGTTCATCCAGCAGTGATAACTAACTCTTCGATCCAAAACAAAAGCCTGATGGTCATATGAAGGACAGAAATTAATTCAGAAATATTGTGCTCTGGTTTGGAATTGTCTGTCACATAGATCAAGACCACAGAAAGAGACATTCTTTCACATCAAAGGCAGCAGCATTCTGGGTAACCAAAGAGCAACCTTGACAGGGTCAGAGTTAAGTATGAAACAGATCTCAGTACAAGGCTGGCAATTAGCATTTGTTCTGTAACTTATACAGCACTCTAGAAGTACACCTGGAGCAGCCAGGACCTGCCCTTTTACAGGTGTATGCACCATTTCACCCAAGGTCTTCCAGCCTCTATAAACCACTTAAGCAGCTACAGAAGAATCTCTATGCTCACCTCAACATCCTATTAAAAAAATTTTTTTGAAACATTCTACAGTAGTTTACTCCCAGGAGAGGATGACCTAAAATACACAAAAATCTATTGTAAGCATGGAGCTCTTCAGCTACATCAGTAGGCCAAGGTTTCAGTTCCTTCAGAGAAACCTGACCAACCAAGTGTTTTTATATTACTGCTTTGCTTTCAAAGCATGTGCAGTACTTATTATTTCTGAGGCACTTTATGTTTCCAAAGGTCTATATAAACACCAGCTAATTAGAGACAGCTAACAAGAATATCCCAAGATGCAGAATCTCAGTGTGTAGTGAGTATGCTAATGTTTTCTCCTTCCCTAAAATAGGGAAAGTTAAGGATTTAAAGATGCCTACAAGTGTGCTCCCTGAACTATGGAACAATATTTTCAAGGAAAAGGTGCTATATTTCAAACTTCCATTCTGCCAGTGTGTAGAAAAGCAGAAAATTCCAGCCTGGCCAAATAGAAATGGCTCAGGTTCACTGTAACTGCTGAGAAGATACCACACACAGTGTCAGATGCAATTTCCATTCACAACAGACATCCACATTGTACACACTCATCTCCTGAACCGGCACTACACTACAGCCATGCCTCTAGGGGCTCTGTTCTGAGGAAAACAACAGAAAAGGAACTGCTAATCCCTTAATTAGTGGCACCCACTTCACCTTCTGCAGGAATAATTTAGAAAGTCTGAATGGGCCACATGTCACATAAGGTGAAAATTCAGTAACTGAAAATGACTCAGGCTGTTGGTTCACTTCTCAGTACCTACATCTCAGCTGGGCAGGGCTACTGAAGGGAAGTACTCAGTGTCAATTGAGAACAGCTTCACAAACCACTGATCAAATTTGCCTCTTTCAAATTTCTGATGGGACTTGCATTACACCAGGCAAGTCACTGATCCTAGGTCTCAAGCACAGCTCCAGGAATACACAATTAGGGCCATGTTCCCTTGAATTTTCACAAAGCTCTTGTTTAAGCCACACCAGCAAGGGGATTAACTGTACATTCCTGGCTGAGCTACTTCACTGGCTAGATAAGACCTGAAGCACAAACCATACCCACCAAAGACACTGACAGGTCTCGTCATCCATTCTGCTACTCCCCTGCCCAGCCCTCCCACACAATGACTGCAGCACATGAGAGTCCTACAAAGCTGTCCACTGGATTATGGCAGACTCCACAACACTTATTTATCTATCTCAGGATGCAAGTGGCACGAACCAGGCCATCTACCATTGACTCAAAGGTCAGAGTTAAAAGCCTCTCTCCCCTCACACTGACATTTCAAGGCTGCTCCCTTTAGGAGCTGCATATTCTATTCTATGTGTGAGCATCTCTTGCAGTAAAAGGAAAAGCAAGGTCCATCTCCCTTTAGCCAAGAGCCTACCTCCTTTCTACCCACAACTATCAGAGAGAGAAATATTACTCCATAAAACATTACTCCATTTTCTCCAATCAGGTAAAGAGAGACTCAGGTAATGGAACAGAAAAACAAAGACATTTGGATACCATAGTGAGCAAGGAAGACAAGGAAGTAAATTAGCTACCATTATGATAATGAACTGGCTTTCCAAAGGAGGCAATTTGCATGTAACAACTATGAAGCAACATAAAGATGCTTTAACAGAACTGCTGCTTGCTTTTCATCCCTGCAGCAATGGAACAAGCAGTCACGGCCACAAAACAACCATCGCTGTGGGTTTTTCCTCTTTGACTGTCTCTGCAGAGGCCAAGTACCTGACCAGAGCTCCCTCCAAGTGTAATGAAGCCTCACTCTGCATTTCTTCTGGTAGCACAGCAGCTTGTGCACAATCTGAATGCACCGTCTGGAAAAGAGAGGGCAAAGGATTAATGACATTGCAACTTCCCACAATTCTACAGCAAGCCTGGAAATATCGCTGAAATCAGCAGCAGGGAAATAGACAAATTCAAAGACTATCAGAGAAGGATGGGAGTTGTGACTTTTGTCTCCTAAGGGGAATCAACACTCACAAAAAAAAGAATATGACCAAATGGAAAAAGGGGCCTGTATGCCAGTTTACACTCAACAGGATACGACTGACCACAAATATGTATTTGCTGTTCAATAAATACTTTTCACTCTTTGCTACCCTAACCTAAGGGCCTCATGAACTCTACCAAATGAGTTACTTAACTTGCAGTGAGATACTGCAAGTTACTGTAAAATTTGGGCACAATGGAGGTTTTCCGTTTCTCTGGCCCCAGAGATGAGGCTGAAGGAAATGAAGGTGTCAGAGAAACTACAGGATTTTTAGTTTGATTGAGGTATGGTTTAATTACATTAAAAAATAAAAGAAATATATTTCTATCAAGTTCTCCAGTCTCCTCAAGTATGAGCTTTGGAATGTTCATGGAATACACATACAAGCTCTGGAAACCCCCAACAAACAAGTGGTGCATTTGTGAAGTCTCCAAATCCTGTAGGTCTCTATAGCATCTAACGTTCAAACAAACTCTTAGGTGCACAAACATTCTTCACAAATAACATCCAAACTAAAAATACAGCACAGTGAGTAAATTCTCTAACACTATTCATTACAGACAAGACAAAAAACATATACAAATTTGAATTTGTCAGGCCAAGCTACTTTTAGCTATTGACATGTAGAAAAAATAGAAGAAAAAATCCCTTTCCCCCCAAATCCTTATTTCTCAAAAACACACTATCTCATTAAAATCCACATCTTTCTGAAAAGACACTGATGATAGACACTGCACATCAGATAAACATGGAGAAATTAAATTCTAAAAGTTTGCACAGAATTTATTCAAAATGAGGTGAAAAGTTCAAGACAAGGCTTTAAAACAAGGCTGTAGCGAAAAAAAATATGCAGAAGGTATGCATTATTCTTTTCAGACCCATAGATAATCCCAAAAATACCACAATAAGGCAGGAACTGAAACTAACTTTGAATAAAGGTAAAACTATTTATAATCACTGAGCATGACATTAAGTGCTGCATTTCAAATTGGATTCTCATAAATTCAACCAAGAAAAGGAAGCAAACCAGCTAGGACAGACAGCTGTCCTCAGATGAGCAATAGCAATCCCTGTGGGGAGAAACCTCCTACTTCTAATGTTACTGGTACTGGACAATGCCCAGCACATTTTTACCTCTATATCTGCTTGGCTGTAAGTCAAGTTATGAAGATATCCATCCTGGTGGGGTGTCTCTGGTTTTTAAAAGTTTTGTGCTGAGGATTCATAATACAAATAATGGACAAAAAGTACTCTTAGTCTAAGGAACCTGGATTTCTCTTTTAAATATTAATATGCCCAGCCTTGTGCAGCCTCATATTGTCACCTCTTAAATGTGCTGCAGAGAAGTATGACACTGCTTGTGCATTCAGAACACCCACTTTGTCTGCAATAACTGTGTCTGCTATGGGATGGTTTCAGACAGGAGCAGAGTGAAAGGACTGCACAAACATGCCAAAATAGATGGATACAAATGTCCACTGATGGTTGCTACTTCTTATTATTTGTAGTGTTACGGAGTTTCTAGATGTGATGCTGCTTTTGAGTCCAAACATTTCACACCTTTCTTGTGAAACTCCAGAGCATTGCACCCATCTACAATTAGTTCTGCAATTGTAATTTTAAAAAAAATTCTCACAAACTCAATTGAACTGCACATGCCTTGAAAAGGCACCCTAATTGCAAGGTTATTTGGGCAAAATCAGAATATGCTGACAAGTTACCTTAAGGGAGAACATCCTATGTGTCTTTATCTTTGCTCCAGAATACAGTGCTGCTCACGACTTGGGGAAACTCAGCACTGTACAAACAGTCAGAGCAAAGCCAACAAACTGTCTAAATCCTACTTCTGCCCTCCAGGCTAAAGCAGTACAAAGCACTGGAGAGGCCCCTGTGGGATGCACGGAGTGCTCATGAGCAGCTCTGTCCTCTTGTCTCCTTTTGCCCATTGCTAAGTTTTACCCCTTGCTGCCTAGCAGCATTTCAGGCTTACAGCTCCCTCCCTCTCCACACTGCCTTCCAGGCCTCGTGTCAGTCATCCTCGCTTTTTCAAAAGTGTCTTTTCTGTTTCTAGACCAAGACTCATCTTCTGGGAAGTGGGGATTGCTGCAATGACTCTGCGTTACGAAACTTCTTTTAGACTGAAAAGCTCTTTGTGTTAGATCGAGTAGATTAGGGAAACAGTCTGAAATTGAATTGCTTTCAATTTTCTGGCACACAGAGGATTTTTGAAGTAGAAAAAGTTACTGGAAGAGTTCATGAAAAGCCATCCCACTCCCCACAAACCACAAAGTGTTATTTCAGTCAGAAGATTGCTCTATGAGCAGGATTCTACCTAAATTCAAACTTCAAATGAAATCACAGCGAGTTACCCCACAGACACTTACACATAGAGATCCATAGGAAATTCTTTCATCATGTGTGTTACAATGAATTCCACCATCAAATCTGACAGAAAAGAAAATTATAAAGTAAGTATTGAGCTGGCTACTGTTAGCTTTTAGTAGACTACAAGGAAGTCAAACTGCCCCACCTACCTATCTCTACCAGACAATAGTCCTGCTTAGATGAAAGGGATTTCACTTTTTTGTTTGTTTGTTCTAAAGAACATTAGACATTTGCTACAACTAGAAAAGAACCTACTGGAAACTGAGGGTACATACTGTAATTTGCTTTGAGGCACTGCTTCCCCATATGGTTTCCCCCACTATTAGTCAAATAAAGACTATACCATGAATTCTGATGTTAAAATTGCTCTCATATTTCAAGCCCTGTCAGTAAGGAAAAATTCCATTAAGAAGCACATTTTAGGAAATTATTCAGAAACAATGCACAACCTAGATGCTACTTAAAGAGACATTGTAAATAACACCTATTTTTCCTAAAACAAACTTGGAAGCAAGTAAAGCTAGTTTGATCTCAACACAGGCTAAGCTTTTGCTTAAGACTAATTAGGGGGAAAAAGAAAAAAGCAGAATGTGTCTAACATTTAAGGGCTTCCAGTATGAAGGTAAGAGGCAAAGAGTATAGAAATACAATTTAAAGAAGCTAATCAATGATAACTGAACATGTGTGGGGGTGTGTTCAACCCAACTTCAGCATGAAATGCTTATACCAATGGTGAGCTGTAACCTCCTAGGGCAGTAACAGCCCAGCAGTGTGACTCAATAGTGACTAGAAACAGTGCAGGTGAAGAATGTATGAGATCTGATAGCTCTAGAAAGATTCTTCATGCAGCTGTTGTGTCTTGGCTTCAACAATCACATTTGAAAATGTTGAAGTCTAAGACTGCTTCTGTACCATCAGGCTGAACAGCCATTCAGGGATCCAGGCTCCATCCCTTTCTGAACCCACATGTGCTTTTGGCCTCCACAGTAACGAGAGTCACAACTTAATCATGTGCTGCATGAAAAGCTTTCAGCTACGCCTCCATATCCACAGGCAAAACCAATCCCAGCTACTAACATTCCTGCTGTTTTTTGGCTCAGAAAAGGCTCAATGCCCAGCAAACATGTTCACAAATATGTTTTTTTGAACCATCAGTCTACCAATATCATATCATCTACCAAGTACTTGTCGCTGCTAGCACACTCACCTAAACACTGAATTTATTAATCAACTGCCCTCCCTCTTGTTAAAAACTCACCTCAAATGGGCCAAGCTGTGTCTGTAAAACTCTCTGTAAATGCATATAGGATTTATTGCTACAGGGCTGCAATCTTGGATTTGTCTGCGAGGTAGCCATGTACAAAGATGGGCAGGGATTGCTGGAAACATCTTTAGTATGTAGCTGTCCTTTTAAGTCTATCCACTGCTCCATTTAATCCTCAAATCTCACATTTCCATTGCCCAACAAGCACGCAGGGGCTCTGGCCACACTCACCGAGCACCGCGCACACCAGCGGGCGGCAGGGCAGGTTCTTGTCTGCTGCTTTCTTCCGATGCCTCATTGGCTTCAAACACACAAAGATGAAAACAAGTCAGCAGAAGCCTCAAGTGACAGTCTGTGTATTACTGTATTTTTCAAGCAAACAGTACAATCAGCACAGGCTTCCTTTTGTCTTTTTCTCCAACTGCCAACTTATACATACTAACCCTAAAGACCATGGCTGGAGCAAAATTGTGCCTGCTTTCCAGCATGCTGATACTGGGGGCTTGTTTCTTTAGCTGTATAGCTGGAAGGCACTGTTCTACTGAGGGGAGGGACCCCAAGACAAAAACAAATCACACAGAAATTCCTCCCCCTTGGTTAACATACTGATTTGTTTCTGACCCAGAAGTCTGATTGGTATTCTTAACAGTGTGTACAGTAGTTAATGGCTTTGGTGTTCATTGTAACAGACCAGAAAGGCTAACTGGATATAAAATCTGTTGTTAAGGGGTGATGATTAGCATTCTTGCAGTATGGTCTCCATAAAGAAAAATGTTTGTTTCTTTCTTGAACAGTGAGTGACTTTCAAGTGCTGCTTCACTGTCAGATGAGGTAAACTTTGTGCCAGTACCACAAAGACAAAATGCATCAAGTTAGGATAACCATTAAAGTTACTCCTAAGTGCAGAACTTCATAAGCCAGGTAAGGACACTTCTACCACAGGAAAAAGCTCTGGAAAAAATACTTTCCTCCCTGAAGGTGAATTACTCCACCCAGAATAAGCCAAATAAGAGCACTCAGTGTAACTCCAGCTGGCTATTATGTATCACATGAGGGCTAATGCTTGCTGGAGATTAAGGCAGAACATTCTCCCTACCACTGATTTCCTCAGAGACCTCGTAATACACAGCTCCTCGCCAGCTAGACAGGCCTCTAAATTCACTGACAGGGCAAAGAGCTCTTTGTTCTTTGAAGAATGGAGACATTGTGAGAGCAATTTCAAAATCACTCCGCAACTACTGCATTTCTGACAGTAGTTCCACATTGCCTTAGCAATGTAGGTTAGATGTCTGTGACACAATTTTCAACATATACTTTTCATACATACTCAAATCCTCTGTGTTTGCATTCTAAAGAGAAAAACTGGAGGAAAAGACTCACCATTCTGTGTAGGTTTACACGAAAATTCATGTTGTCATCATGAAGAAAAGCATTTGCATATTGATCCTATTGAAAAGGGCAATAAAAGGAAGGAGATATGAAAAGCCCAACACCCTACAGTTGCCTTTCAAATCACGTGTTTCAGTGTAAAACTCCCAAGATACAACCACAAAGCTATAAAGCCACCTGTTCATTTCTCCTTTCCCACCCATGTTTCCAGTCGCACAAAAAGTAAACCCCTCCTGATCCCCATTCCACTTTAGAAAAATAAATTGCTAACAAAACAAGCAGTAGTTCATTCTAACTTTCTCCTCCTTTGCTCATTAAACTCTGACTGTAGACACCATGGTGTCACAAGTTTAACAAGTGCTCCAGGTATATATTACAAGAGGTGGGTCTCCAGCACCAGTTCCGTGACTGTGTGGATATAAGTTTCTTCTGGCATTTTGATTCCAGAAGCTACTGCAGTACTAGCAGTTTGGTTTATGACCTGTTCCACCCCTCAAACCAATCTCATTCCAAGACCACCTCTATATTAAAGAGACTTCTCCAGATAATGCACAGCCAGAATAGGTAATAAATATACCCTCTCTTTAATATCAGAACCAAAGAATGCCCTTGTTATGCAGGAACAGAATTTCTTATCTTGTGTTATCTATGCAGCCACCTGAAGAACAAGTGCCAAAACCATTTAATTAGAAAAATGTTAAATGTACATTATTCATTTTCAGGCTGCACCCTGAAGAAACATTATTACAGAATCCTTACACTGGCTATCAACCTCACTGTTTTTTAATCTTTAAGGATGAAAAGTCTTTACTTGCAAGCAAGCAAAATGGAAATGCCACACAAACACAACCACCATTCAGGACATCAGTCAGCCATCAGAACATAGTGTCCATCAGACAGGGCCACATTCAGCCAGGGCTGCTGACAGAACTCTGATGCTGCTTTCTCACCCTACTACCACATTTGCTACGTGTCTTGCTTGTAGGGACCTACAAACACGTGACTTACTTTCAGACTTGTATCCTTCTTTGGCAGAAGGGATAGGGCACAGCCCATGTTTAGGATGAACAGCACAGAGCTGAGAGCCATTAGCACATTACTCATCTAAAAGCCATGCCACAGGGTCACTCAAAAGCCAAGAGAAAAGGCTTAGGTTCACTCTTTTTTCTCCTCATCCCCAGAAGTTGGCTAACTCAAATAAGATGATCCAATTTTCAAGTTTCAAGTCAACTTTAACAGTATTACATCAAGTCTACTGGCAAACACTAAGCACCTGAGGACCTCACCACTCAGTACCACTGTGGATATTCAGCTCCTGCCCCACAGGAGGCAGGGGCATAGAGCCCTGTAACACTCCATCAGCTGAGCAGCTTCACACGAGAAACCTACCTCTGCTATGCATGTCAGGATAATGAGGCACAGCTTGCCACTGTGCAGCCGGTGCTCATCTGCAAAGGAGAGAAAAGAGCTCCATGAGCCACACATGCCCAGCAAGGCTGAAGAGCAAGAAAGCTGTTGCACCAAAAGAAAAGCCCAGCTTGGAGATTCTTCCTAGTCCCACTCCCTCCATGATAGCTAATAGTATTAAGCACTCACCTCCAGCCTGGACACTAAATCCCACCCATTTGTCACCAGTCTGCACCAACAGCAACGGTTCAGGTTTGAACTTCCAACAGCATTGTAACAATCTGCTGGGATTCTGTCTCATTCAGTTTTACTTCCACAGATATTCTAAATACTGCCCTTCTGTCACAGCAGAGACACACTGTTCCCTCTCTTAGACAAGGTGGAAAACAAAACATCACCTTTGCTGTAGGTTATGAAACAAGCAGCCAAGCTTTCACAGAGGCACAGCACTGAGTAGCAAAACAACTGCTGACATTATGCTCTAAGTTCCAAGTTTTAACCCCAATATAGAGAGACACAACCTACTTTGCTCTTTGCAAAACTATGAAAGAAGGGAGTCTGAAAAGACTTAGTATTTTAAGCCAAGAGTTTCACACTGATCATGTTCCACAACTTCTTATTCAACTCACAACTTTAAACAGCTTTTGCCTTGAATGACAGCTGGAGCAAAACAGAGAGACTAAGGCAGAAGAATGCAATTTTTATTTGGATTATTTAAAACTCCTCTCAATTTTAACCTTGAATATAAAAAAACCCCCAAGACACATATAGACATGGAGTAACACAGGATAGAAGAAACCTCTGGTTCAATCCTTGCTCAGAGCAGGGCAAGATATGCAAAACTATGAAAGAAGGGAGTCTGAAAAGACTTAGTATTTTAAGCCAAGAGTTTCACACTGATCATGTTCCACAACTTCTTATTCAACTCACAACTTTAAACAGCTTTTGCCTTGAATGACAGCTGGAGCAAAACAGAGAGACTAAGGCAGAAGAATGCAATTTTTATTTGGATTATTTAAAACTCCTCTCAATTTTAACCTTGAATATAAAAAAACCCCCAAGACACATATAGACATGGAGTAACACAGGATAGAAGAAACCTCTGGTTCAATCCTTGCTCAGAGCAAGGCCAGATCATGCTGTGGAAGGTACTGTCCAATCAAGCCCATTTTAAAATCTTCATTCTATAAAACAATGTGCTTGGACCACACACCCCCAAAACCCACAAAAATAAACCAACAAAAAACAACACATTGATAACTAAATTCTGAGGAGGCTTCACATTGCACATTTCAGAGATTTCCAAAAGCTGCTCTAAAGCACAGGAGTGCTAAACATGCCACCCCAGACATCTGCCTTAGAGTCAAACTCAAAGGAGAGGGCTATCTGAAACAGACACACTTTCATATAAAGCACAAGACAGCCAAATTCCTTCATTGCAGGTGACTTCAAAGGAGAGGGCTATCTGAAACAGTCAGACACACTTTCATATAAAGCACAAGACAGCATCAGCCAAATTCCTTCTTTGCAGGTGACTCTGACGAACACTTTGCTAGCTGGTGTGTATATGGTAATTAGAAAAACAGATAGAATGGGCTTATCTAGCTCTTCTGTCTAGTTTGACACCTGTTTTGTTTTCTTTTCTATGCTGCTCAGGGACAGATATTTACTAACAAGATGTGCCCTGAAGTGTGCTGGTTTCATCTTGCAGCATTAAGATGAAGAGGAATTTTGGAATGGGAGAGTTAAAAGCCTCTCCCATCTCCTTACCTCAGCTAAAACCTTTAAGTGTGAAGTTTTGTACTTCAGCAAGAAGGAGAAATGACCTAGAATAAAACTGATACACAAGAGTCTTGTTATTTTTATATTGTAAAGCCTCCCTGTACATTTCTGTAGGTGCTGCTACCACTTCTCTCTCTGGGGATCATGCTGTAAAGGCTCCTGTTTCACACCATGGACTCTGCCCTCTGCCAGTGTATTTGTGAACATCAGACCATTTCCAGGAGCTATGGGGCAGCTGTGCAAGCAGTTACTTGCACACACAATTCACACTTTCACAGAAACCTTCATTAAAGCAACAAAGCAGACCACTTTCTACAGGGAGGCACATCAGTATGAAACCTGTTTTGCAGATGGGAGAAAATGACACAGAGGTTTTGTTTCTCCCAAGGCAGCTGCCTCTGACTGACACAAGGGAGGATAACAAGAGAAGGAAGTAGCAAACACAATCTATTAAATTATGCTCTCTGGGATAGGACCAAAACAACTGTCTAGTCCTGGATGTGGAACAAACCAGTTTCCCCTCTAAGTGTTCCCATCTGTCTCACGACACGAGGAGTAAATTAGAATTATTAATCCTTCTTGTTACATTGGTGTCACATAGAAGCATAGACTCATTTAGGTTAGAACAGACCTCTAAGATCATGAAGTCCAATCATTAATCCAGCACACCATGCCCTTAACTGCCAAATTAAATACCTTCAGGGACTGTGACTCAAGCACTTCCCTGGGCGGTCTGTTCCATGCTTGATCTTATACAAGAAAAAAAATAAGGCAGTGCTTCATCTATAATCAAAACATAAGGTCAGGAACATACCCACTAGAATTAGTAAGTATTGGTTTGGAAGGCACACTTTCTAAATGATCAGTCAGTGGAGCTCACTGCCATGAACTACTGTGGTGGGAAAGAAGTCTATCAGCTGCACAAATTTCAGACCTTATACAAGCTAGAACCAAAAGAAAGAAAAAAAGTAAGAAAGAAACACCAACTCCTGTCTCATAACACAATAAACTCATCTCTCACTGGCTTGTTTAGTAAGGAATCCCTTTCATTCTATCTGAAACGAATCCAGTGTGGTAGTTTCCAAGGCCCTGTGCAGCCTTTCCATTTACAGTGACTAATAAGGGCAGAAGTTAAACTGAAAAATATAAAATTGTTCCATCAGAGTCTTGGATCAGCAAGACAGACCCTGAGAAAAGCAAATGAGAATGAGCACATTAGAGAGCTGGTTAGCCCTCCTCACGTGTGCAATCTATTAAAATGACTGAGCCAAGATTGATGTGGTTTAGTTCAAAAGACAAAAGCAAGAGGAAACATGAAAGAAGACTTCAAATACATAAGGGATGACACATAGAAAAAAGAAATAATCCATTCTCAATATCTATCTTGGAGAAGATAACTAGTAATTAATTTAAATCACAGCAAAGAATTTAGGAAGCACACGAGGTTTTCTCACAGTAAGGACAGTTAACACTGGAATGGATAGTCTGAAAATGCTGCTCCATTATCACAGTATCTTCATCCAACCTGTCAGCAAAACCTCTGAGAAAAGACACAGGTAAACCTGATTCTGCCTTGGTTCCAAGGAGTTGTGGTTTAACTCCAGACAGCAACTAAGTACCATGCAGCTGCACAATCACTTGCAATGCTTCTCCTTTCCCCACAGTGGGGAGAAGAATTGGAAATAAAAGGTAAACCATGTGGGTTGAGATAAGAACAATTTAATAACTGAAATCTCATCATGATAATCATAATAATCATCAGCAGAGTGAGATTAGGTAACAGAACCAAAGAGAAACAAAGTGCTGCACAATCAGTTCTTGATACAATTGCTCATTGCCTCCTGCTCATCCCATCCCCAAACAAGAATCATCTCCTTCTGGGTAACTCCTGCTTGGTTCCAAGGAGTTGTGGTTTAATTCCAGACAGCAACTAAGTACCATGCAGCTGCTCAGTTACTTGCAATGCTTCTCCTCTCCCCACAGTGGGGAGAAGAATTGGAAATAAAAGGTAAACCATGTGGGTTGAGATAAGAACAATTTAATAACTGAAATCTCATCATGATAATCATAATAATCATCAGCAGAGTGAGATTAGGTAACAGAACCAAAGAGAAACAAAGTGCTGCACAATCAGTTCTTGATACAATTGCTCATTGCCTCCTGCTCATCCCATCCCCAAACAAGAATCATCTCCTTCTGGGTAACTCCTGCAGTTTATATACTGGGCATGACATTCTATGGTGTGGAATATCCCTTTGGCCAGTTCAGGTCACCTATCCTGGCTCTGCTCCCTCCCTGTTTTTTGTGCACCTCCTCACTGGCAGAGCATGAGACACTGCAAAGTCCTTGACACAGGATTAGCACTACTTAGCCAGAGCCAAAATATCAGTGTGTTATCAGTACCATTCTCATACTGAATCCAAAACCACAGCACTATACCAGATACTAAGAAGAAAATTAACTCTGTCCCAGCCAAAAGCAGACAGGGGTGCATGAAGTTCCTTTTGGCCCTAGTTTCAGTTACAACTTTTTCTTCAACTAGCTTGCTTACTGAACAAGTGCCAGACAGCCAAATACAATTTCACTGCAAGCTAGCAGATAAATGGAAATTGTCTGCTCTCTTACTGAATGCTAAGCATTCATGAAATTCAGTAATTGATGTATCATAGCTCTGCAGATATCTTCATATTTCTATTGTTATATCTAACTTAACAGCGGAAGTCGGTAACAGCCTGAAATACGGTGCAAAGATCACTTGTTATGTTCACACTATGGTCCTGCCCTTATAACCACTGGGCAAAACAGCACCCTTGGGTACCCTGAGCAGGAGATTAAGCAATACTTCAGCTCCAGCAAGCTGAAATTAACCCCCCAGAACTACAGCAGAAACAAAAGGCACAACACAGACAGATACTTTCTCAAGCAAATTACTGCCAGTGCAGTCTAAGTTGCTGCTGCCCTATTTATAATAACAGAGCTACTTGTTTAAGTAAAGGACAAAGGAAGTATTTCCTTCTAACGTTGAGCTTTGCCCTCTGTGTCAGTTTCTAAGTGTTCTTAAAAATACAACTCTGGTCTCAGACTTCCTCTCTCTGACAGATAGTTGTGAATTAGATATACTCGCACCTACAGCACATACACAGGCTTGGTTATTAGGTATTATCATTTATTATTACATTCTTTCCATACCTGACATCTCTCCTGCCAGTATTAGGTCTCTCCTACTTTCATAAGTCTTATCTCACAATAATAAATCACTTAATTTTTTCAAAAGGTGGAATCTTCAATCTTTTTATAAAGAGACTCCACTTCTATTTCTGGAGTCACTAGGCATGTTCTTGTGCCCTTCTGACTTCAGAAGCACTGTTGGCTGCATCCACAGAATTCACTTACCTTTTGTGTCCTGCATCACAATTGAGCTGTACTTCAAGAAGGTTATCAGCAGGTTGCTCGTTTGCACATCAGCATCCAGAGGCAGCTCTGCAGAGCTTATAACTGGAACAAAGCAGATAAGACACATTTATCCTATACAAATACAAGAAATAACTATACAGAGAACTAAGACACAGACTGACAGGTCTGGGGTAGGATCAGCCTACCTGCAGGGCCACCTGACCTCCTCCTCCTCCTCCATCACCACCCAGGAAAGATTTTGTTATGAAGACTTGTACCACTCCCTCAGAAACCATTTCTCCTGCTCTAAGCACAGACTGTGGTACCCTGCAAAGTGATATCCTTCTCTGTCCTGCCCCTGCTCCTCCTCCCAGGGAGATGAGCCCCCTGTTTTAGCACTCATCAACATCCCCAGCCCAGGGAAATCGGGATATTTGCCCTGGTATCTAATTAATTCTTACAAGCAACACAGATAACAGTCACACAATTCTCATTTTGTAAAAAGACGTGCACAGGAAAGGCCCTTCTCTGTTTCAGCAATTTTGAAATGTTAGTTCCAAAAGGTCTGTGTCAATTCCATTCTTCCCTCTCAACAACAGTTGCTCTTGCAAGAGCAACACACAAGACATAACGTAACAATTATTGCAGGACCAAAGAAAACGAAGGCACAAACAGAAGATTTATAAAAATCAAGAAGCAAAAGCAGTCACAGCTTGTGCTAGATACATCTCAACCCAGCAGGAAGCAGAAATGTACTTTCCACACCCGCAGCAGTTCATTGGCATTTCTCTATCACCAGCTGTACTTTTGACACCCTAACAGTGGACATCATCTGCCTCAGACTTTACAAGAAGCTATTTCATCTCCTCAGCTAATTGCACAATGTGCCTCCCCACTCATTCCCCCATTCCCCATCTGAAGCACTGAGTTTATGAGCTGTCAAGCCTCTATCATGTGACTGAGCCACACTCTTACTGATGACTGAGCCTGAGCTGTCCTAAAGAGCCATTCTCTGCCTTTCCATTTGGAAAGCTTTACAAGAAATATTGAAAAGGAGGAGAAAGATCAGTGGGAAACATGCATCATGCTTTTAGCTGCAGATCCTGCCAGATAAGTCTGATACCATTTAAGATAAAGTAGCTCAGAAAAAAAAATCTCCACACTGATGGAGCTAGCTTAGGAACACTTCAGTAAAGCACTTAATACAGTTATGTACAAAAAAAATTAAAAGTGAAGGAAATAGGTGGGAACTCAAAGAAATTTAAATTAAATTAAATTTCTTTTCTATTTCACATCAAAGATCTGGCAAACAAGATACAATTGGAGAAAATACTGGTGTGAGGCAAAATTACTGCTTGAATTCTGTAGACATCAGTTTAGGGAATAATTATTTTTTTCTGTGTGACCTGGATATAAGAAACAGTTGCTTGATAATGAACCTGCTAATGGCAGAAAGTTGGGATGTGTAAACACAGAGGAGTATCAGACTGCACATAAAGAATGGGTATAAACAAGAACAGATAATAAACACAAGATGAAATAAACAATGCAAGCCATACGGTCAGGAATAAACAAAATACCATGATCAGATCACGAGGTGACAAGCTACCAACATGAAGGGCACAAGAGTGCAGTTCTACAACATATACCCAGAAATGCACTTCCAGCAGAGACACAAACACTGTAATGCCCTGCACAAGGTGCTGGTGAGGCTGTGCATAATTATGGACAAGCTGTGTCCAAAGAGGACAAACTTAAACTTGAACAAGTGTAAAGACAGGCTAGTATGTTGATCAGAAGAACAGAGTACCTTTTTTATGAGAAAGCAAAACACAGGTGAGTAAACCAGCATGTGAAGAAGAGCAACCTTCCTTTCAAGGGACACCTAACACCATGACAAATGGGTATCAATTGACAAGAAATCCAGGCTGCAAAGCTGAATATATCTAACCAAGGAACAAGATACTGAAACTGCTCCCCAGTAGAAATTATTGGGAAATAAATTGAACAGATTGAGTCAGAGCTTGATAAATTCAAGGGATTGCATGATGATATGCCTGCAAGCACAGGGCACTAGGCTCAAGAGTCAAGGAGACCTTTTCCAGCTCTATGCAGCTGTCCTGACATGACAATGACATGACTGTTCTGGCTGCCTAGGGGGTAAAACTCACAGGTTCTCACATTCAGGAGGTCATAGAGGGCTTGAATTATGATTGACCAAAGTCTCTCTCTTCTCATGATATAAAGACAGCCTAAGACAGGGCTTCTTTTGCACTGGAAACAGATTTGCAAACCACTATTACACACATCTTAAGTATTATACCATCTCTTCTCTGCCTATCCTCAGGAATGCTCAAGTCTTTCTCGCCTTTTAGGAAAGAAAAAGGTGTTTATCATGAGATTGAACCTTGTAAGAAATGAGGAATTACATCTGATTGTTGGATGACGAGGCTGGGGGCTCTGAGGGGAAATAATTTCATCCTGTACACAACTGTATTTTGGTTCATAGATAAGTCTGCTTTAATACAAAACACCTTTCAAAATTCAAGGCTCGTATCTCATAACCCTGTAATGAGGCAAGTAAGGCTTCAACTGGGGCAAGGGCAGGCACAGAAGGATGAAGGAGAAAAGCCAAGAGTAAAATGCGGGATTCTTTAAACTGTGCAGTGAGAGGCCCAGAGTACAGCTGAGGTTCTCATGGAACTCAGGATTACACAATCATCTTCAACACAAAACTGTAGCCCTTGGAAACAACAGGTCAAACACATCAATATAAGTTCACTGTTCAAATCACATAAAAAAATAACGGGGCTTTTAGGTTACAAAGGTTGCACATGCCCACCTGTGAGCTGGTTTAGTCCATTCAGTCAAAGACCTGGAGCTCCAGACACATTACTGATGTGCCATGTCTGCTGGCAAGGTCTGTGCAATGAGACTGGAAGCTTTCTCACTCCCAATATTATGAATAGCTCAAAGATTTAGCTAAAAGTCTGAAAAATGTATTTATATCCCCAGTGGATCCTTCTTGAGCTGTTACAATGAACGTAGTGAATGAATATTTAACAACAGTAAGCAAACTGACATTTAGATAACTATGGTGACAGGCACACTTGATTTACATATTATGGATAAACAGTTTCTAGCAAAAGCCTCATTTCTCAAAAAAAAAAAAGGAAGAAATCACTCTGAAGCACACATCGCTGCTTATCTTGGTTCATGATACAGACCTTCTTTAACACACATTTTGAAACTTTACAAGGTCTTAATTTACACTATAGGTTAACAGCCAGAGAAATTTCAAACCAGAACATGAACCCTATTTTTATCCCAGACAGCATAAAACAAAAGCACCTGAAATACATAGATGGATTTCTACACGTTAATGTAACTTCAAAACAGTTCAACTACACATTATTTTATTGCAGTAAAGAGAAAGCAATCCTATCATTCCAAAGCCAAAAAGCCTCTTGCTAACTGGCAGCCATAGCCAAATTTTACAGCTGAGTTGCAAGACCTCAGTAAATGAGGAAAATTCTGACATCTCTTTAAAACAGCAGTACTCAAGCACCATCAAGCTAAACCAAGCCAAGGGCCACAAAAAAAAAATCACATTGTAGGGATCAACAAGGTGACAGCAGATAAAAATAAAGCAAGCTTCCCAATGCAATTGCTGCACATAAAGATCAGATCCTTTTCTTAAATTTTGTAACCATAGAAGCCACAAGAAGCCTCAAACTTCTCAAGATCACTGCCTCTGCTGAAAGCAGGATGGAGGTTTTGTTTTGATTTTGTCTTGTGGTAAATGAAAATATAAAGAAAAAAAGTGCAATCAAGCTGTAGATGTAGGTAAGCACAAATTCTGTCAGTTGTGTAATATGGTGTGGGGGTGGATACATTTGCAATGAACACATTGAACAGAAGCCCATAAAATGCCCATCCCTCCACATTTCATGTTATATGCACACAAAGACACAGGGGACTCTTTATCTGAAGCTTTTGTTATCCATGGCAACCAGACAGAATTCATCCATGAGGAGGATCATCCTTAACTAGGGTATCAAATGACCTGAATAGCTGATATAACTGAGTAACCCAGGCTGCTTTTCCCCAGAAATATTTCCAAACTGTGCTCTATTCAAATTGACTCTGTTCCTTCATTAAACACTCTTCAACTCAGATGCCATTAAAGTACATGAAAACAGCCATTTCATTTCTTCTCTTCAACTAGGCTATATCTACCCATACCTTAAAATGAAAGGGTTTTATTTGAGATGATTTCAAAGCATATTTATGTGGACACATAACATCTCATTTAGAAAAGAGATCTCAGGTTAAGCAGTCCTTCACAAAGCCTATCAAAGAAAAGGCAATAAGAGGGAGGAATACTTCCACACCCAGACTGAATTCAAATCCCAATTAATTCAAAGCTGAGGACAAGTGCATTAACGACAAGCAGGAATCCACAGCAATTCTCTGTAAATCTGTTCCAATGACAAATAATCCCAGGCAAAGGACCCGACACCAGTAATATTCATAAGTAAAAGCCTACACAGAATAACTAATGGGCTGGGTGTACTTTTATGCAAATATGGGGGCAGTACTATTTTCAGAATGAATATCAGCATAATTTCATTGAGCAATACACAAGGCAAAATAAAAATAAATTTGAGTCAAATAATCTTGCCCGTGTTTAGCAAGGCATATTACTCCAGGAAGGGACCACCAAGTTACATCTGCCCCAGACAGACCTCATTAGATTCAATCTCCAGAAAATAGTTTGCTAGTTATTTAACAGTTTAAATAATTTTTCCTCAGGAGATCATTGCATTTTTACCATCTGAAGAAGGCGGGGTGGTTCCAAGCGGAGTGACAGGTGTTGTTGGAACTGGGCTTGTTGGTGATGTCATCAGGCCCATTTCAGGATGGCTCTAAGAGAAAACATAAATGCATAGGTCAACTGCTTCCCCAGGCACTAGAAACACAGACCACTGCTTGTACTGTTCCATGCTCTTGTACAATACACATGACTAAAGTCTCAAGAAACTTCAACGTCTTCTCCAAAGGGCCAGGCCATGGTTCCTGACCTTGGATGTCTAACTGTACATCAATTTCTCTACTCCACAAAACACAAAAATACATCAGAAACTGGTGGCTCTCCCCAGCAGACAGAAAAAATCCCCTTCCCTAATGCAGAATGGGAGAAGATTTGCAAAAGCCTACAATGTTAATAGCTTCTAATTCCCCCTAAAACAAGGTAAGGATGTGCATTTGAAGGCTTTCCCCATGATCCTTTTACTTCTATTTCTAAGAGCCAATTCTCCTTGCTCCTGTCCCCCACCTGTTCATATTCAAACATAATGGCAATTTATTACTTTCCTGTCTCACTGTAAAGCCCTGCAGGAAAGACACTGCAGGAAAACAGTGCATAACATAAATAATACTATCATTATTGATCCTCTCAGCTTCCATCAGCCAGTCACTCTCCCCATTTCATCTTTGCTAATAGTTGCCTGCCTAATTACTGCTTTGACTTCACTCTTTGCAGGCTTCCGGACCCATCCACACTGGTGAGAGTGTAGGCAATCTGCCATGCTATTTTTGAGTCTGGCTGCCAAGCAAAGTGTCCATTTCATAGGGCAAGTTTTACATAAATGTATCATCTGCCTTAATATATCATCACAATTTCAAAATAAAAGGAAGATACAGAACTGCTGATGTGATGTTAGTTTGTTCCATAGGATTTTTCATAAGTGATATCCTCCATGCTGCTTTTGAATATCTCATTTTATGAGCAACTATAAATACATATATTTTATGGGAAGGACAGGCACACATATTACAACTCAAAAACAATTTACATCCCTACAGCTACCAACTTACACTTAAAATACCATTTTTTACTGAAAGTCTTACATAAGCCAGATTTCCTTAGACAGGTTTTGGGGGCTTACCTTCTTTCTCCAGAACAGTGACTGGCAGATGAGAGACAAGAGTGCCACCCAGCAGCAAACCCGAGCACCCACAGCTGGTGAGCACACACTTAACACTCCAGATACCCACACAACTGAACCCCTGCTCTCCCCATGTGCCACACAGCAGCAGGAAGCCATTCATGCAGCACCAAGCAATGGACACCAGCTTAGGCAAGAGAATTCATCAGCTTTTATGAGGTTTTTTCAATATGACATGACCTACCTTACCCTCTCTTAAATGAAGGATTATAGACATTCCACCCAAGAGTATGTTTCCAATTCAACCCACTGATCAGTGGCTGCTTCACCTTCTTTCACAAGTAACTAGTCTATCCTTTTATTTTTAAGAGCTTTTACTCTAGCTGATCTTTTTCTGCTCTGCTCTTTTCCCTGCCAAATGCCTCTCTTCCCCAAGGAGTATCTTGCCCACAGAAAGGCCTGAGTTGGTATGACACAGAATTGAAAGAGCAGAAATCTCTGAGAAGTGGTAGGGATGAATAACCTGGGAAAAGACAAGCAGGGAACTTCACAAATTAACCATCCATGAAAGAGAAGCTTTCTTCAGAGGCTGTAGATCTGCTTATCAGACCTTTTCCATCACCACTACTGTCAGGAGTCCCCGAAGGTCTCCTCTATCATGCCAAGTGTCCAGCCTGCAATCTATGGCTGCACTCTGAGGACCTGAACAAACTGGGCAAAGGTGTTAACTGTTTTGTTGATGTTGTTTTTCTCACAGATTACAAGCAGTATCTACAGACCAAAATTAAAAGCCTGAACCTGAAGGTCTTCCTAAACACATCAGGCTACCCTTTCAGCACAATCACTGCATCAGACAGGCTCATTATCTGCCTCCCAGCAGCAACCACCTCCCCAGACTCACACAGCATTTAGAAAAGCATCCAGAGACTTGTGATCAGAGCAGCCTCTCAGAAGGCTGTTTCTCCACCATAAAAATCCCAAGGACAAATGCTGTGCTCCAACAACTGGTTCCCACACCAAAGGGGCTGGGCTCTTCAAGGAAGTCTGAACACAAAATAGTATTTGAAACAACAACTCATGTCAATTGGTCCCTAAGTGAAGAATGCCCAACAGACAACAACACACAGTCCATGCATGCACACACAGGACAATCCATCCAGTTTGGGAGCTGAATCAGCCTCTTTCTCTCAATGTAACTTAACAAAACTCCAATTTACTCTGAGAGCTACAGCAACTGCTTTGCTCACTCCATCCTCCCCCTGAGTGGACTATGAATAGGGCACAGAATGCACTCCATGCAGCCCTTCCCATTTAGTGGCAAAAATTAATCATTCCAACATGAACTGTGACCTCAAAACTCAAACTCATTTACTGTCAAGGCAGGAAATATATAATAAAAATTCTTTCCCTGGTCCTGGCCTGCTTCTGCTCTTTCATGCTGATCCTATGATAAGTACATAAGGGAAAAAAAAAAAAGAAACTATCTTTTCACCAATTCCATTTCTGGCTCTCTGATTTCAGACATTCACTACAAAGAAATGGGGAAACATTCCACTGAAACTCACTTGTGCCAGAACTGTGATGAAATTCCTGTTTAAGTGAACAGCTTCATAGAGGGCCAGAAGGATTGCTTCATTTGTTCTGTGGGAAGGATGCAAAGGCACAGTTAGTGATCAGAATACCAGGAGACAAGTTCTTCAGAAGCATGGCCTATCTGAAAAAACAATTTTTTTTCAACTATGGAAAACTCTGCCTCTGTAATCCAGCTGTTCTTCCAACTATTAGTAGTACTAATTACAGTACTAGTAGTAGCAATCCACAAAATTAGCTATTTTTAGAGCACATGTACAAGTTTTATTGCCTTCTCACTGAAGGTGTCCCTAGCTGCTCAGTGTTTTCCACTTAAAGCCCTCTCTTTTAAGAGCAGATGGTCCTAAAAACACTAAAATCCCTCACATTTATCACTTGCCCCCTTGATTCAGAAAGTATTTTGGTGAGGGCCAGGGTGCACAACCTTTGCTTCTGATGTGCCACCTGTGACACACCTATTATATTTCATAAACACCTCATAAAAACCACTGGAGTTTTTTTTTATAGACTTCATTACAAGCAATTCAGCTGCATCTCCTCCTGCTGCACCCTCCTCACGGAAGGGCAAATCACAGTTTGCAGGGTGTGGTACCACTTCAGTGACAGGAGAACCTGCTCCTCTAGTTTGCTTTGTGACATGGAATAGCTCCGTGAAGGAAGGGATGGCATTGACCACTCCATTGTGTAAATAACAGCTGTGCACTTACTGGACAGAGATCTTCTCATCAGCATCTGCTATGAACATGCTGCCCACCTATGGAAAGAGAGAGCATTGCACAGCAGGAATTTGGGAAAGCTATTAGACAGCAAGAGACAACACATGGATAAAAACACATTTTATTTTGCTGTACTGTCACTGACCAATGCTTCACCTGTCAAATCACAAAAAACAACAAAAAAAAAAGACTGGCTCTTGAATCCCAGCCTGGATTAGTTTGCCATTCTTTAAGAGGACAACAGAGGTTATTTCCCATCTGATTGTCCCAGGGTGGCCACAGTTTTACTCAAGTCACTCCTACAGACAGCTGTCTACACTGAACTACCCTTACCTACAGGGAACTTTTCTGTCAGTTAGATTTCAGATTACTGTGAAATCTCTGACTAAAGCAAAGCCAAACTGAACAAGAGGAACAGTGAGTACTCTTTACAAGGAAGAAATTCACAACTGCTTTTGAAGGGTACCCTTCAAAAATGCAGACAGTGCCCACTGCAGAATCCAAGCTTTAGTTCCTAGCTAAAGTGCATCCAAGCTTGAGAAACAAAACAGTACAGAAATAAAACCTCAAAGACTAGTGACATTCCAGACTATGTGCCACTACGTTTTAGGCCACATCACCGGAGTAGTAACTAGTTTTTAGAAATACATAGCTGTTTAAAAAGGATTAAGAAGTTAAATTATTAAAAGTTTAAAGTAAGGTGATTTTTAAAATAAAGTCAACTAGAGTGAAGAAGATGCAAGAAAAGAATTTCAGCTATCAACACAAGAGTAGGGGTCTTGTCCTTTGAAACAGTTTTCCCAGCCAGACAACACACTCCTCAGAATACAACCATTTCAGTTGTATTTAGTTTTGATTAATTCAATCCATCTCTATCTCCAGAACTCACAATCCAAACTCACTCTTTTTAGAAACACTCTCCAGCTGAACTTGCATGAATGCACCTTTTTAAGAATGGAAAAACACGTTTCCTTGCTTACCATGTTAGTTAGGGCTGAGAAGAAACCAGTCTGATGCTCCTCTTCTTTATCTTTGTATTGCCTGAACAAAAAGGAATAAGGATGAAGTTTCAGGGCTAGAAATGGAACCAGGGTTACTTCACCTAAATCCCTATGTCTTAGTCTTATTTGACAAGAATACAGGACGGAGGAAACTTCAACATTCAACACCCTTTTTCAAGGACTCCCAAAAGAAGAGATAAAGGGTATTAAAATATTTGTAAATTGTGTAGAGTTGAAGTGAAGCTGCAGAAAGATGTGAAACTTGAACAATGCCTGTGCTGTTGCAGAGGACACAAGCAGTTTGGCCTAACTCTGAAGGAAAGGGATCAAGTGACTTCACAAATTTTGTCCTGCACTGTCAAACAGCAATAAGCCACGTGAGCACACAGAACATTTTCATTTCATCATCCACTACAGAAAAAATAAGAGTTGGTCATCCAGCTGAGTGCAGAAAGAAATCAGCAAAAATGGCCAGCAGAAACCATATGGACCTTTATGGTTCATGGCCTGATCCCATTTTCCTGGAGCAAGTGAAGAGACTGAAACTAGAGCAAGTGAAGTCAACAAACAGGTTGGGTACTTCAGATTTAAGCTACACTGCTTCATCAGGCACTCAAAGGGACTAGCAAAGCTCACACAGCCACTTATTTTGTCTGTCACACAGGAATCTGATCACACACAAGGTAACATGCCAAGAAACCAAATCTAAATTCTTGGGAAAGGGGGAAGAAATGAGCTAAGAAAAACAGGCCATGATCTGAAACAGCTTTTGTCAGAATGAAGGAAATTGGGTGGGTGAAGTTTTTTCTGCTTTACTCTAGTCATTTACTCTGTTAAATACATCTACATGATTTGCTGATTTTGCAAGTCACCCGCAGAACCATCACAGCAGGCTTTCAAAGAAATAAAAATATTTTTCTGGATATTTTGAGAATCCTACTGCACAAAAAAAAATTATTGAGTTTCCTAGGTGAAATTGCTGTAAGTTTCCACATTTTTCTAAAGCACTTTCCTTGTAGGAAAGCTTGCATGTTTTATGCTGCTACTTATGAAGTAGATGCTAAGAATATGCTGCCTTTCTGGCTCTTTCTTCAGCAGTAGTTACTGTTTTCCACCACGTGGAAGAGTTTACATCTCCTAGTCATCTCTGATCTGGCATGTGGACAGCCCTGGATACATTTGTTTGTTTGTTGTAGATAGTGTTTCAGCTAAATCAATTTTTCAATAGAGAAGCTGTCAGCAAATTATTATCTTTTCACTTGTGACTAAGATTTTACACAAAGTTCATACAGAGGTAAAATCCATGATAATAAAAACATACAATGGATATCTTCCCCTACAACAAGATCTCTCCTGAAGCACATCAGCCCAGCTGGTACAGATGCACTGAGACTTGCAATGACTGCATCAACTGAAGCCAAGTACCTCAAAGCATAAGACTATTCCCTGCCTCTCCAGGTGCATCAAGGCTGTCAGGTGATTAACAAGTGCTTTAACACAAACAAAAAAAAAATTGTGAAAATATACAGTAACTATCATGTATTGAAAAACAAGACACAATTTGGTTTTACCTGTTATATTCTGATAAAGCCTGGGCAATTACAAGTCCCATTCCCTGAAAAAAAAGTGTTTAAAAAAAACTCCACATTAAAATCTCAAGGGAGAAAATCACACACTGAACACACATAGCAATGCTGCCCTCCCAAGATAACCTAGCATGCTATGCAGAATTTCTCTTGAAGCTGTTTGAACTATTAAAATGTGCTGTGATACAACAACATTATAATACAAAAACCCAGACAACAAAATTGAAAGTTATTTACTAATTACTACGTTAAACAGAAAACATTTACTCTCCTTGGACCTCCCGACAGAGTTCTCACTCAAGAAGCCTCAGTAAAGCATCAAACAATTTAGAAAGAAGTTGGTGTCAGAGAAAGGATATCCAAAAATTTAAAACAGAGTCATAGACACAAATAGCCTTTGACTGCTTGCAAACAGCCTCCACAGCAATGCTGCCCTCCCAAGATAACCTAGCATGCTATGCAGAATTTCTCTTGAAGCTGTTTGAACTATTAAAATGTGCTGTGATACAACAACATTATAATACAAAAACCCAGACAACAAAATTGAAAGTTATTTACTAATTACTACGTTAAACAGAAAACATTTACTCTCCTTGGACCTCCCGACAGAGTTCTCACTCAAGAAGCCTCAGTAAAGCATCAAGCAATTTAGAAAGAAAATTTAGAAAGTTAGTGTCAGAGGAAAGATATCCAAAAATTTAAAACAAAGAGTCATAGACACAAATAGCCTTTCTCTGCTTGCAAACAGCCTCCATCATCACACAACTACTAACAGTTCTCACCCTTTATTTAGCCCTTTATTTATGGAGCTTGCTTTCTGCTTCATGCCTAAAGAGCAGCTTCCAAGCCCAGAACTCACAAAACTCAGTCTGCTGACAATTTTAATGCAGGCCTAGATAAAAAACTCAGACTGTAGCTACAACCCAAAATATATTGCAGGACTCTTGAGTCAGATACAAGCTTCTACTGAGTTACAAGAATTCACCTGTGGACTGGTAAAATCAAGAGACACAGCATCGGAAATGAGATTCCCTTTGGCATAAATCATCCTGTCCTCTTTGGCACATGACAGCAAACAGTGTACAGATAGTTCATGAATGCATAATACATCAACTTTAGCATGTTCCTTGCTACCTAGCTTTTTAACCACCCCCACCATTTAACTGGTGATCAAACTGCTCAAATCATGAGCTGCCTAAGCTATTGCAAGAGCACAGTCAGGGCTGAACAATCACTGCCCTGGTGCTCCTTAGAGCAGCACTGCTCTGAGACCTGATCTCTACCATACATCATGCTGGCATCCATTAGCCTACACTTCATGTGAAAGAGCATCTCCAGCAGCACAGAGAAATCAAGCCAAGTACTCACATTGAGTGTGGCCTCATCATCCACAATGGACAGCTTCACAATGTAGGGATTCACTGACTGCTCAAGGTGGGGCGGAAAAGAAGAAAGGAAAATGGTTTTAAGTTCAGCCTTCAGGGGAAAAAAACACTATTATGTTTCCAAGTTTACACAACCACCCGGGAAGAATCTCTGTCAAACTGTCCCATAAAACAGAATATACACAAATAAGAAGAATCACAGCACATGGTAAGACCACTAGGCCAGGGACATGTTCCCCTTATTGGCTCAGCCAGGCAGTCTCCTGATTTTATTGAGAAGAGGAGGGAGTTTCCATCCCTCCATTAGCTCATCTGCCAGTCTGGAAAGTGGAGCAGCCATCCTGCAAGCCTGTTATCTGTGACACACAGAGTTCTGCAGCAGGAACAGGCAGTGAAGCTGGATGCAGCATCAGTGCTCTGCTGTCTCCCTTCTGCACCACCCTGCAAAGATTGCTTAAAGCAGCACCCAGGAAGGCAGGACAGCATTCTAGACTCATCTGCTGCTGGGTTAGAGAGCAACACTTTGTTTGCACCACTAAGAGTTGCAAGTCTCCAGAGAACATAAATGCCTTGAATTTCGCTTAAGAAAGAACACAGGCTTCATCTATAAAGACAAATGCTAATCATTTCAGAAGCATTTCAGATTAGTAAATGCATATTTTTCCTGGTTTACTTGTGTCAGTGCAAAACTAAAAAAGTTGATTTTGAATCAAGACACAGAAGAAACGTCTCATCTGCAGGCAGGTCATTTTGCAGGGAATTGGAGCTTGAATAATTACTTTTTTGTTAAAGAGAATATTTTTTTTTAATCATCTGAATTATGTAAGATCTTTGGGAAAATAAAAAATAAAAACACATTAACTTTCTGATTGTCCAAAGCTGTGTCTTTCAGCACTGAAGCTGTCTATACCAAGGAGAAGCAAGTGCACAAAACTGGACAGGAAGGGTTGTTGGATACACTATATGCAGCCAGACAAGCACAAAAAGGGAAAACCCCACATTTTAACTAATTTCTTCCAGCTCTGTCTAACAAAAGACACAATGTAATTATAGGTTGAAGATGATGCAAACAAACTACTGTTTGTTTGCATCATATTCAACCTAGAATTACATTGTTTGTTATCAATGAGTATGTATCCAAAAGTCACGATCTGATTCTATGTTTTAACAGCCACCTCTTAAAACACTGGGAAAGTGATCAAATAAATGCTTTTTCTCACAGCATTTTCTTTCTCACAGTATCAATGCAAAAGCATTTTCTCTGAAATCAGGACTAGTATTAAAAAATATATATATATATAGCTGAAGGCTTGGATAAGTATACAGTTGGAACAACTTGTGAAAATTATTAGGATTTCAATCAGAGGCATCCCCTTAAAGGTTACAAGTAAAGATATGTAAATTCCTAGAACAGGAGTTAATAAGCAAGCCAAGATCTCATCAATATAGGTAATGGAGAGATACTCTCCAAGGAATTTGAGATTACAAAATTCACATCCCAAAAATACAAAAGAACATCCTACTGTAAAACACACTGGTATTTACACTAAAAACAGACACAAAATCATAGTCAGCTAATGAATTCTGAGCCTTATTAGATTTTCTTAAACAGCTGGAAACACAACTTAATCAATGGAGTTCTGACCAAAAGAGAACCTTTCAGCTGCACCACAGTTAACTAAAAAGAGAACTCCAGAGCACCTGAGGCATGAAGGTGTGCTACAATTCACTGACAACCAGACAACCACCATACTCACCCTAAGGCCAAAGAGCAGCAAACGAAAGCAGCTGCTCAAAGACAAAGATCGTGGCTGCATTACTAGAGGCTTGGCTTGTAGCACTGCTACAAAGGGCAGTGTTGGGCAGTTGTCACATAAAACCCTCCTGGGTGTAGCTTTCAGCCTTAGAGCTGCTTGGGCTGAAGTTCCCCTTGCTACATGTCTGCTTCAGTTGGGCTGTATGGATTGCACTTCTCAAACATCAGCACAACTTCCTTAAGAGTGCCCAGTTTCAAGACGTCTCAGAGTGTTCTCCAAAGCACTCAACCCCAGCTCAATACTCCCCAGAAAGCCAAGGATAAGTCTCCTGCACTCACAGCATTCTTCCTTACTACCACAGGATCCATGCCTCAGGGATGGGATTACACAGCTCTCCACCATCTGTCTGAATGTTGCAATGACACCTTTGGTCTTCCCAGTCCACCTCCATAAGTAACCCCACTTACAGATAATTCCCAACAGTTTTCCCTCATAGCCATATACTGAAATCAGACTCCTTGTTCCTGTTCCATGCTACCATGGCACAGAATGCAGAAGAGAATCTGCAATTCATGATTCTGACATCATTGACAGGAATGAGAAATTGACAGACATTACTTTGACACCAAGTGTCGTTCTTGTCCTTGCATATTCTCTAGGTCTATTCATAATTCAGAATAAGACCTATTATAAAACCAGGTAGGTTTTGAAGCCTGCTCCCTTCCAGTAATTCTGTTGAAAGGCAGATTATTCCAGAACCTTCCTATTTGCCACCTAATGAAGTATATTAAGATATTCCTATTTATGAAGAAAAAAACCCATTATGATCATTAAAGCATCATGCCTCATACAAAAAAAAAAAAGCCAACATTAGGTGTTGTTCTGACATTTGAAATGGGGTTTTTTTCCAAGCTGATGAATAACAGAAAAAAATGGGAATATACCATAAACATAAAAAGGATGATGAATAAAATTCCTCAAAGAGGAATCCATCAAAGAACAAGAGAGAGAGACTTCTCTTGGAACTACTAGCTGTGATGTTTCAGTTCATTCTTTGGTCACAGCTTCACCATCTCTTCTGGGGATCTGTGCTCTTTCAGTCAGCTAGTCAGGTCCTGAATCACAAATTCAGTCTGAAGCCCAGGATGACTGACAGCTCATTTTACTTTGGAGATTATGTATAGCCACACAGTCACACACAAACTGAGGCAGACATGTGGCTTGGCACAACAGCAACTCTTCCAAAAGGACCTTGCTCAGACTATTTCCACAAAGGAAATGCAAATTCCCTAGGTAGTTTCTTTCATGCTGGCACAGAAGGAACTGTAGGAGTATCATACACATTTGATTGTACACATCCATCAGAGACAGACACAGGGAGCATAACAGGGCAGCCTTGCAAAGCTTCTCCTGCTCCACGCTGATGCCCTGATGCTACAGTGTGCACTGCTAAAAACTGTACTGTGTGCTGCCTTCATAACCCAGAGGCCACCCTAAATTAATGAAATAGAGAGAAGTGATGTTTCTACACCTACCTCATACTTTCTGTAGTTGACCAGCAAGGCCAGAAGGACAACAGCATCATAGCCATGCTCCCTGCGACTGAGAGGGCTGGACAGGATCTGGAATAAACAATCACACTGCTCTGTTAGGCCTCCTTCAGGAAGCTTGCAGTGACTCAGAGCATAGCCATGAAATGTATGTGTAAGAGCAAATCATATTCTATCTGAAAGAGGATATTTAGGGTGAAAAGAGCGCCACTGCCTCAAGGAAGTTCTGCACAAAGAGAAGCTTTTTTATCACAGAAAGGATGCACATAGGCTTTCAGGGCATAAAGGGAAAATATATTTCACAACAGCATTATATAGTATCTCATCATAAACTGTGAAAGTGTTCTGGGTTTCTCCAAGGCTCAGTTCCACTGAAAAAAGTATAATTTATCTAAGAGCAGAAAAAAATATATCCACACTACCTTCTGAAAAACAGTTTTGCCAGTAAAGAAATTCTGTGTGAAAATAGCCCAGAAATCTGTTCAGATTCTAACTGTGCAGAAATGTCTCAAGTGAAAATACTTTAAATAGTCAGTAGTGACTAAACAGAGCAGACTAGAGTAAAGGGGAGGGAACATTACAAAATATATGTATGACTGAGCTATGAGTGAAGTAACAACAGTGCCAGTGAACTACATTGCATTGAAAAAGCTGAAAAGCAAACACATTACTGGAAGTTCTCACTATGGAACAGTCCCCACAGGAAAAGGAAGAACCCTTACCTGTAAAATAGCTTCAAATATGCTGTTAATCATCACATACTCCAGGATGGTGTTCTGGCTAATGTTATCTGTCACCTGAGTACAAACACAAGTTTTAAAAGCTCACCCAAAACCTCCACCAATGCTGTAGCTGCCCCTCAGGCACACACTGGGAATAGGAGAGTTCTGCTTCCAGATGGACACATTTATCCAGAATCTCACACTTTGCAAGTCAAGGTGTGACTAGCAATAGAGCTAGACATGAATAAAAGAAATTTGTCCTGCCTGCCAGCCCCCTCTGCCAGGAAGCACCACCCACAGACTAAGAGCTCCCCCATTCCTCCACACGTTGGTATTTTACACAGCTGCATGAATGACAACAGCCATCAGCTGCTGCAGGCTCTACCAGGAGGCAGAGAATGAAAAACAGGGCACATATGCTTCACTGAGAACATTCCCATCATGAAGAGGGCAATGAAGAGCTCCACCACTCTCAAGTATCTCTTATCACAGTCAAAATAGTTCACAGTTGCCCATCTCCAAAAGCTGATGAGTGGTAATTTATTACAACTTCCTCATTCTTCACATCCTCACCACTCTGGTCTACTCCACACTTTCTGTCTTCCCTCAACCCTTGTCCCTTCCTTTCCATTTGACTGGGACTTCTTCAGTATCTTTTTTCTTAAAAAACCCACAACTGTGAATCCAACTGATACTTCGTCCTGCCTCTCCCCTTCAGCCCCAGTTGGCACCTATCCTACAGGATGAAAAGTGTCTGCTAGTCTGCACTGGCTTTGTGGTTGGAGCCATCATGCATATTCTGCACACTGGCTCTCATTCACCATTTCTTTCCCCTTCTTAAGCTTCACACTGCAGCATTCTGCTCAAGTTTTGAAACAGTTCCATCCCTCAGATGTGGCTCATATAAGCCCTTAAGTTATTATACAGCTGTTAATTACTTACTGTCACCAAGCAGAGAAGTAGCTTCAGACACAAGCTTTTGAGGCTTTCAGAACCTTCTGCACAGAGGAGGGAGTCCAAGCTCTCCATCAGATTCTAAAGAACAACAGTCACATTATTGAAAAGTAGTCTTTTAAATTACTTGAAATGTTTTGATAGCTGGAAGATTCAAGTAGCAGAGCACTAATATAAAGCCATGTTATTCCAGAATCAATAACAGAGCCATTACTACTGCTACACAGGCCATAATCATACTATTGCTTTTCAACACTATTTGTGTTAACTAAGCTTAATGACTACTGGTAGAACATCATTATCATTTTCCATGAGTTTTCTCTAGATGCAGCAGCACAGCTCCAATTAACAACACATATATAAGTTGTGATTAAAAATCTGATGGGCAAACTACTACTTAATGTTTTCCCCAAATATACTACAGGTTGTATAGAGAAGAAAAATTGCTACTCTTGTAGAGAGATGAAAGATACAACAAGAATTCAGCTTTATCACTGGTTACTTTGTCATTTCCCAAACTCAACAGAACATCGAGTAAGTTTAAAACAGTACATGTGCTGAGGAGTGTGAGAACCCAGGGTATGGCTCTCAGATAAAGAAAAAGATGTGAGGTTCAATACTAGGTGATCACCTGTGACAGCCTTTTCTGGCTTTAAGGTTTCTCAACAACAGTGACTGCACAGAGTGGAACTAAAGAAAAACAACGTGCTCTGTTGCATTACTAACCAACCCAGGGACCCCAAATGTCTGAACTTCAGGACAGCTATTTTTTGTAAGTGGTTCAAATATTTCCCCCAAAAGCTGCTGCCTGGTAGACACACCCACGTACACTCACTGCCCTTGCAACACAGCTGCTGTGCAAACTGCTTCTCTGCATTGCCAGGGCCTCACCTTCATACACAGCTCTGCCTTGTCAAAACCCACAAGCATGTTGATGATGTCAAACCCAGAAGTGGATTTGTTCTTCTGATGCACACCCCGAATCAATGCACACAAAGTCTGCAAAGGGAAAAAACAGAAGGTGAGATGTAAGGCAACACCTCCAACTCAACAGCAAAACTCACTGCATGATCCCCTCCTAGCACTGGCAGATCCTGAAATTAATGCCACCAGCCTGGAGGCCATACAGTTTGTCTGACCTCTCCTCCAGCTGTGGCATTTCTAAAAGGGATCTTGGATGCTGAAAATTTGTAAAAATTGAAGAAGAATATATTTGTCCATATTTTTCTTGTTTGAGCACAAATTTCTGTTTGGTTACCACATTGCTATACCAGTTTGGACCAATGAACTGTGTCTTTGTCAACAAGAAGAACCAATCTTCCCACCAAAAAAAAAAAAAAGGCTCCAAGTCTATGAGGCAGCTTAATTACTGCTTCATTCCAAGTCCTTGAAGACCTCTAGAACCACACAAAAGCAAAAAGGTAAGGTAGACATCCTTTTTTTGGTTACTGTCAGAAACAGATACTGGGCTAAACACAACTTTAGTCATCATGCCAATTCTCAAAAAAAGGATTGCTTAAGTAAGTTTTGGCTACAGGATCACTTTCCACATTAACATAGTCTGATTAAGGGAACACTCTCCCAGTTTTAGCTCAGGATGTGTTACCTGGTTCCTATTTACATGCACACAGCAGGATTCTTGTGACCTGCCCTAAGTTCTTTCAAGAGTCTGGATACAAGTTTAAGAATTTGGGGCTGGTCTAAGCTGTCTATGTAGCTATAACTACAATTTTGGTAGCACCCTTTCAAACTAATTCTAAAAATAACAATAAAACAATGCAAGATTCAACAGAGATGTAATATTCTGTTTCAAATCAACTTTCCCAGCTCACTGCCAGTCCAAAGTCTCCTACAGATGACTTCTTCAAACCTGAATTTCATATCCTCTACTCCTAAAGCTGAAATGCATTCTGCACACTCCTCAAACAAATGCATCCACCAAACTGTGAGAATCAGCTTGTGAACTAATAACACCAAATATCATAACTGAGGTGGGGAGTCTCCCACACAAGATACGGAACAGCAGAGCTTTAGTAAGGAACAACCTGCACAAAAATGGCTATGAATTCTGAGTGATAATTCTTCACAGCTTCCAATTAGAAAGTATCCAGCTGAGGCAATTTCCTGCATGAATTTCACACTAACTTCTCCAGAGCTTTATTTCTTTTTTGACCCATACGGAAATTGAAAAAGGCAGCTGAAATAAGGGAGAAGAGGTGAAAGTAAAACACAAGGCTACACAGCCTAAGTATTTTGAGACCCCAAACCAACAGCCTGCAATGTGAACAAGCCCCTTTGATTGCTCATTGCCATCCACTTCATCCTCCTTCATCAGATCCTCTTGAATTCTGAGACCATCTATTGCTGTGCCAAGAGTAAAGGGACTATGAATGTTTGGAACCTCCACAGACAACAAGTAGCAACTGCCCTGCAGACATCACTTCTCAGGAACAAAGAAATAAGCACAAGGTGTTTGATACCAGCAACAAATACATGGCCTCATCAGAAGCAGAAAGAGCATTCCCTGTCTCACAGTGTGGTACCTGTAATGCATTCACCACTCTGATTGGGTGCTCCTCACCCAGGGCCTGGATGCAGTGCTGAAACAAGCAGTTGATGTTATCTTTTATCTTCATTAATTCTTCCCCATCCAGAGCCTCCAGCTTGCCTTCTAGATACTCCAGGTTGACCTGTCAGGTTAAGAAGCAGTTCATTCACATTATACCATCACCATTCACATTATACCAACACCTTAGAAACAGAAGTCCTTGCACTGACAGTCTGCCACTTCGTAGGCAGAACAGCAACAAGATGTTCACATTCTGTTACCTTCATGAGAAACAGCTCCTCCCAAAACCTAGGGTTGCATTTACTGGGGTCCTCTGTCTGTAAAGAAAAGAAACAGGCATGAGGGCAAAGAAATCATTCAGGCAGAATTTAAAGAAAGTCTTTATCATGGGTAGCTCAGAGTCAGCATCACCCGCCAGATGACCAAGAGGTCTCAAAGTGCAGAATTCTGGCTACAGAGATTCCCAAAAAAAAGAAGGACCAAGAGAAGCAGCTCTCAATTGGGATCTCTGTTTATTTTCTGAATTGTTATTTGAGAAATACTGGGGAAAGCCATGACTTCCCATAGATTATATGGTTCTGGTAGGCAACAGGACATGGAGACATTTTGGAAGAGAGCAGAATACAAAGTTTTGCAAGACAACAGGAGAGCCTGGAGCATGTGCCTACACTGTGCAGGCTCGACCTTGAGAAAAGAAATCCACTGGAAAAAAACCTTCAGCATAAACTAAACCAAGAAAATTTAACACAACACTTTAGAAAAAAGAGATGCTCAACTGCTCACCGTAAAAATTTCATCATACATCAACACCACTTTCTCTTTCAATGGCTTCTTGGAGGCTGAAGATTTCCGGAGCAGCCCACCTTTCTTCTCTGTTTGGGCCATGCTGGATACCCTGAAGGTAAGAACAGACAAAAAAGCTTAGAAAACTTGAACTTTTCTTCAAGGCATATCTGGCCTGCCTCAACCATGAAAGATTTTTTTCACTGCACTGAAATACTAACAGTGTCTCACAGGCTGTAAGTAGGGGCATTTATCACTATAACAGATAAGAAATCAAGATCAAAGGACCCATCTAGCTCCACATCCCATTTCAAAGGCATGCAGAATTCCACACACAGGCAGAAACAGAATAAGCTCCTTATGGATAAATTTTGATTCTTCTCTATTAGAAACTGATTCATTATCCAGACCAATACACTTTACATTTACAAAAGTATGTATTTTTTAATCTCACTGGAGGAATTTTGATACTTGATATCAAATAGGTACTCAGTCTTTTTTGATGCTGGTCAAGCCTCAAAGGCATCTGGTGACAAGAAGCTCCTGAAACTATTTGAAAGTCTTCTCTTTTCTGTTTAATTTGCTGCCTACCAAAGCACTTCAAATTCTGCTTTTTGTACTCTGAAGTGGCATCCAACACAGGGAAAACCTCCATAAAGCACTCCTGCCACCCTTGTTCACACCTGCCTCTGCACCTTAGCATCCTTGTCTGGGCCAGCTGCTCTCCAAATTAAGCCAGATAGGAAGCCCAACCTCAAAAGCATCCCATGTGGTTCAGTTTTGGGAGGAGGATGCAAGACAGGGGACAAGCTTCAGAGGGGTTTTTTTTTTAAAACCAAATTAATTTCATTATCCATTTGACAGCAAAGGGTTTTCTAAAACCACAAAGAAGTTTTACTATCATTAATTGGTGTCTTGCTGATTATACTATTTTAAAAAAAAGTAATATCCTGATTACAAAAATAGCTATTACACAATGTAATGTGGTCCTGAGCCTTCTGTGAGAGACAACCCATTCCAGGGGCTGAGTCAGAACACACAACTTACCACATATTCTCAGCCTCATGTGTGATGCTACCAAGTGCAGCACTACTCTGACCTCGCCAATACACATTTATTTGCAATCACAGATTTTCCTGGCAAGCATCACAGCTTTAGCACTGCTCTAACCTCCTCCATCACTGCAGCATGTCAGAAGTACTCCGCAGAAGGGGAATGCCATCCCTTCTCATACCCCTGAGCTCCCAGACTTTCTCCCATACCTCCAAAGGTAATTACACACATGGCACCAGCATCCCACACACAGAGCCTTGACTAAAGTCATGCTCCAGAAAAGCATGGGCAGGCTCTTGTGGTAGCTGCACTCAGCTATGATAAATTATGCACAGAGGGGTAAGTTCACCATTCCAATCAAGGACCCAGAGCTTTCTGAGCTGGCAGCTGTGGAGATAGCTTTGGATGTAGCCTCAATCCCAGACTGCCTGAACCCCCTCCCACAGGTTTAGACCTGTCTTTCCCTCAAAGACCAAGTTCCATCAACTGCTGAATACCAGTTCCAGATCTCCCTTACACTCTTCCCAGTGCAGACAATTTTTAGCTGACTTATAACTATGTTCTCAACTAGGACTCTCTAGGCTTCCAGAGTTAGTTATTCAAATATCCATCCTTTTAGCCATAAATCTTGGTTATAAGAGGCAGAAAAACATTTTCATGCCTGGAAGAACAATTCTGCTGCAAAAGACGCTGCCCCAGGTGCAAAGGGAAGGAGCTGTGCCAGGATGGGAAAGGGCAGGAGAGAGAGCAGATCTCACACCTGAAAAGCTAACATTTACACAGGCAGAGAGGTGTTGTCTTCCCATCAGAAAGGGAACCAGCTGGCTGGTTATGGGCTGGGGTGAGAATGGAAAGAGTCCTGAGACCCTGACAGAAGAAAGTTTAGCAACAACTGCACCATAACCTTCTGCAAAGACCAAAATTATTCCCATAGCCTAGGAGGTCTATGCATCCAACTAAGATGGAAGAAAATTCCCAACTAACAAACAAGAGAAGAAAACATTCAATCATCTTGATAGCTTCTCTTTTACCAACTTTGCATTATTTTTAAACTGTCGAGGGAAATAAGACATTATTCTAATTAGAAACACAACTGGAAACACTGAGAAATCTATTAAAAACCAAATCAAGAGTGATGTCACTTTTAGCCTAGGAACACAAATCTTAGGTAAGATTGCACAAAACAATTTTCCTACTACAATTATAAGTTTCTGAAGCTAAAACAGCTGCCAGCCCCAGCATACAAACACATCCATCAGTGTGGTTCTAATTGAATTACAGCTAACGAATCCCAATGTCAAAACTAATAAACTAACTCTCAGTGCTTCTAGGTCAGCGTTCTCACATCAAATGTGTACGTGAATGGGAGGGGATCAATAAGCTCTGCTTAGTCCCTGGATTTTCAGAGCTGTATTTTAACCCTTCTCCTACATTTCCAGAAAGATGGAAAAATCTAAATACATCAAGATACACAGGGTGAGCACCAGAAGGATCACATGAGCACGTGAAAATTCTAGTCTCTGTCAAAATGGGTCTTGGGATTCACATTCTCTCAACCAAAGCTGCAGAGAGCACATACAAAGACAACTGCTAGAGGCAAGGATTAAATAATGTTCTTGTTTATAATTTGCTATTCTACAAATGAACATATGGAGGAGCAAAGAGAGAAATGCAAACCATGCCTCTCATGCCAATGTTTTATTAGGCTGTGTTTGTTTCATGACCTATGATAATCAGGTCATACAAATGGTTTTTTCTTTTCACTTTATGCAATTACATTTTCTAGATGTCATAAAGACAAACAGAAAACTGCATTTTGCTAATGGAGACCTTCTACACAGCTGCAGAAAACAACAGTTAAATGCACAAAACATTTATAAATAAGTTTGCAGAGGTGTCAAATTGTCATGATGCCCTGACAGCTTATGAAAACAACAAAACTGATGATAATTAACAATTTTCCTTTAAACACCACATTTAAAAGGCATCGGTGCATTTTCCACATTTTAGGTTCAAATGGATAATTTATTCTGTCAATAGGTCATTTCCATTAACACATGCTGCTAAGTGAATCCTGCTGTATTCACTGGCTGCACAGGAGAACTGCCCCTCAGGGCCACGAGAAGCACACACATGGGGATTTTTAGAACAACAAATACTTTGCTGTGCAGCAGAGGATCCAAGATGCTTCATCTAGAACTAAAAAGAAAACTTGACAGAGCACAAGTGTTGGCATCTCAAAGGCAGGAAGATAAAAGCCATGGCAGACACGAGTTCAGGCAGACTCTTGCTTTATCTCTCATCAACCCCAGGATCAGCTGATGCAGTCAGGAAGAGATGAGCACATCCAACCATCCTTTCTATTCCACTCCAGAACTCATAACAGAGATTCCAACCAAACATATGACATTCCAATGAACACAGCTCTGTTAGCTTTTTGTTAGAGTAGCCACAGGGCAAATGAACCTGGTATTTTGAGTTTGAGATTTACTCAGACTTGTGCACACTGAGAAATGCTACACAATGCTCCACATTGTCACTCAGCTCCTGCACAGACTTATTAGTATTCCATAGACTGTCTTTTACCAGCAAAAATACTGTCAAGAGGATAACACTAATGCACATCTACACCATAATGACATCAGGATCCAAAACTTGTAACTTGTGTAATCTTCCATGCAGCCCATCAAGCACAGCACTTTGCATTCAATTGCCTTGGCTAACAAACCTGAAAGTTTTCAAGATTACAAATGCACATACACAACCCCCACATGCAACCAAACTTGAATAAGTGTATTTTTTTTCAGTGTGGACCCCTCACAAAATATACTATAACACTTCTTGGCTAGACAAAAAGAATACAGATGATGCAAAATTGTATTTTCACATATGACTTACTTGGCAAGCCATTTATTCACTACCTGGAAAAGGCTGTGCAAATGATGTGATCTGTATTAGTTTGTTAACGTCAAAGCCCTGAACCTCAACTATTTTTCTAAAGAGTCTGAATAAGAACTAAGATACTTCTGCTTTGCAAATCCAATGTCCCTGGACTTGTCAGAGCTACTAAGATTGGACTCACCTGTTCAAACATTTCAAAGCCAGCAATTGCTTCCTCCCTCCCTCAGTGTATGCACCTGGGACTCAGTGTGATCATGCATAGCCTTTCAAGGTGTTCTGCAGGTACATCACTCAGGATTAAAGGGAAGTTGTTCAAAAACTGCCTCCATCATGCAAGAGGGGGAGATAAACCCCCGTCTAAAAGTTAATCACATCTCCTAAAGCAATATGTTACAAGCTAAGCACTCATTAAATACTTCAGTGAAGTAGCAGGAAAAACTTGCACTTAATCCATGTGATGAATCTGTAAATACTGGACCTGAACAACAGGCAGTTACAACACAGGTCCCAGCACTCATCCATCACTGGAAGCAACACACAACCTGCACCCAGCACAAGAATTTATGAATCCCAGTGCACAGGGAATGCCTGGACCCACCTCCTCTGTTAAAATCCCCAGGACCACCCATCAGCAGCCCACTATTGAAAACAAAGAGAGCAAGAACACATAGGGCTTTTTTCAAGGCTTTAGAAACCATCATGGCCAAATTTCTGCCATGAGCCCTCTTGCAGCTTATTCTCCACAAACTCTTGCATTGGCAGTTACAGATTGTGCAAGTACATCCACACTGCTTTTATATTCCATCCAGTGCTTACAACTTCATTTGTGTATTGTCCATTGGAATAAAAACTGCTCAGACTGTGCTTTCGTCTACAACTGTAAGGTGCTCAACCCACCAACAAGGGAAACAGTACAACAGCATACAAGCTTTGGATCCATGCTGCAGAATTTCCAGGTGCCTTCAGGCAGTACATAATGAGAAACATATTCTGAAGGTGTGCTAATGACAAAAAACCCATAAAGATCCTACTTTTTCTGTAGTACAAAGCAACAACCCCCAGCACAGCCACAGTATATATATTTTTACTAGAAATTCCTTCTACCCCACTCAGAGCAGTCTATGTGCTTCTATACAGTGCAATCTAAAGTTATACCACTTATAACCCATTTTTTACCTCTTGAAAAAATAGAAAAGCAGCTTCCTAATGCAAATACAGCCACATGCTACTTCTCCCATTGCACCTGCTTTTTAGATATAAAAGAGTAACATTTGAGCTATGATTTTAACACTTCATGCATAACTGCATTTAATTTCTGTATGTCCAGTTAAAATAACATCCAATCCATCAACTTCACACCACCAACTAGCTATGCTTCTTCCTGTCAAGTCCATTCAGACAAGCACTGCATGCTTCCACCAGCATCTGTTCACACCATTTTCATACAAGGTAATTTTTTCATTTCACCACACTTTCTCTCTGTATTCCTGGCTACCATGACCAGCTCTCTCATGTCACAAAATGATTTTGGGTTTTCACTTTTCAAACACTTTAGAATCCATCCCACATAGTTTATCATTAAATATTCTGCACTGCCTTTACACTCCCACCTAAAAGCTCATGTCACCTGTAGACTCTTTCAAATGCCTTCCTTCTGAAGAAAAATACTCTCCCTGTAACCTTCCCCTGCCCTTTTCCCATGGTTTCAGCTGGTGGTGTGGATCCAAGGCCCATGCTGAATACAGTGCAGCTGCATAATCTCGGCTCTGACTTCTGAAGCAGCTGCTATGCTCTAAGAAGCTGCACAGTAAAGTCATGCCAAGATAAGAAAGGTGGAGCTGCAGAGTGGGTAACATTTTTGAGATACAGACCATCAGCAGCACAAGTACTCAGGAGTTAAAATGCAAACATGAAAAGGTGTAAATTCAAAAAAAAAAAAAAGGGGGAGCCAGAATATAGCAACTCAGCAACTCTGAGCAGCAGAGGCTGACCCTTCCCCTCCTAAGGGATGTGTGCATGGCTGCCTGGTGTGTTAGCTGGGGGAGGGAGCAGATGAATGCTTAGCCAGCAGCCCATTAAGGCCTGGCTGTTCCTTTTGTGCACCCTAGCCAATAACTGTTTAACTTTTTTACACTGTATGTACCCTGCCCACAGTATCTCTTTGCAGACAGCAAAAGTGCCATAAATGACACAGTGGATCAACCTATTATCACTGGAAAGCCACACTGTTGTCCTTTCCTCCCCTCGAAATTCCTCTTCTACATTTTTGTAAATTTCCTACTAGAGCTCATACAGCTGGTGAACTGCAATCACCTCGCACTGCAATGATTCAAATTATCTCATTGCTTTGCATATTCCACCCACCCGCTCGCCCTAATTGGCTCTCACCATACATTCGGATTACAGTCTCTGCTGATGAACAAACTTTCTTACAGCCACATACGCAACAGGGTTTGACCGAGGCCGCAGCTCGCCCAAGCAGCAAGTGCCGGTGCCCTCAGCATAATGAGCACTGCAAGCTACCAATCTTTACCACTGCTGCTGCTCCCCTTTGCTTTGCCCGCACAAGTGTTCGGAGAAGGGCGAGGTGAACCAGACACGGGAATGAGCAGCGGACGCTCGTTCATTTCCTCGCAGTTATCTCGAGCCCAAACCACGGGCGGCCGGGGACGGCGCGGCCCACGAGCAGCGGAGGCTGGGCTGCGCCAGGCCCGGGCCTCCCCGGGCCGGCACCGGGGCACCGCGCCGCTACCGGCGGGCCACGAGAAGCACCTCCCGCTGCACGGGCTGCGCGCGGCCGCTCCCGCAGCTCACCGCGGTGGGCAGCGAGCGGCCCCGGAACGGGGTGACACGCGCCCCGGTAACAAATGGCCCCGCCGTCTGCGGGGACCCGCGGGTCGCCCTCAGGACGCGGCCCCGCGGCCCACCCCGCACCGGCGGCGGAAGTAGGAGCGGGACGGCCCGCGGCGGCGCGGAGCGGCTCCGCCCGGAAACCCGCGGCCCCGTGACTGCGCAGCGCTGAGCGGAGCTGTCGCTGGCCCGGGCCCGGCCCCGGCCGCCAGTCGCCGCCGCGGCAGGTGGGTCCCGGCGGGAGCGGGGCGTGTGCCCGGGCAGCGCGGAGTGCTCTCGGGCGGAGCGGGGAGCTCCGGGCGCGGCCGGTCGCTGGAGGTGCTGCCGCGGAACCGGCTCGCCGCGGGGGAAAGGCGTCCGTGGGCCCTCCTGGAGAGCCGAGGGAGCGGGGTGCCGGGGAGTGGGGTGTGGCGGGGCTCCGGGAGGGGACCGAGTGGCGGCTGCGGCTCCGTGCCCCAGCTCGCCGTGCTGTCGCTGACAGGATGAAGCTGCGGCAGCTCTCCGACCTGAGTGACTTCAGCCGAGGCCACTGGCTGCGGGAGTTGCTGTGCCGCGGAGAAGAGCCCAGCCACGTCCAGTCCAGCCCCGACGGGCAGCACCTCCTGCTCCTGCAGAAGAGCCGGCCGCCCTCCCTGCCGCGGGTGGTGGCCTTCCAGCGCCACAGCATCGCTGGAGCCGACCTGGAGAGGAGCTGGCAGCCGCCCCAGCCAGCCCCTGTGGGACTGCTCTTCCTGCAGAGCCCTGCGGTACCGGGCTCCTGGGTACTGGCCGTGGTGTGGGAACACGGCCGGACCGAGGTCTGGCACTTCGTGGTGGCCGTGGGCTGGCAGCTGCTGCAGACGCTGGAGCTGTGCCAGGGTGCCCGGGCACGAGTCGTCTCCGTGTGCAGCCAGGGAGCCAGCCTGGTGTGGTGTGAGGAGAGGCCGCCGCTGGGTGCTCACTCGGACGTGAGCAAGTGTGCCTTCAGGTTCTGTGTGTGTGCCCGTGCTCTGGAGGTGGGGGAGCGGGGCGTGCGGCTGGGCGCTGCGAGGATCGTCCTGCACAACAGCCCCGAGTACCAGGTCCTGGCCTCTCCCCAACACGTCTTCCTAGTGCCTGCTGCTGCCGGCTTTGCCACCATTTCTAAATTCCTCCTCATCTGGCATCCAGAGAAGGCAGAGTTCACCATCACAGCCCCCTCTGCAGGCTTCATCCACAGCAAGGTGCTGCGCTCCAGCAGCGAGTCAGACTTCAAGAAGCTCCTGCTGGGTTCTGTGGGCCTTCTCTCAGGTTTTGCGCCTCTGGACATTCACACCTCCGCTGTGTCCAACAGTGGGGGTCTGCTGCTGGTGAGCACAAAGGGCTCTGTGAGTATCGTGGAGCCAGATGGGACACAGAGGCATATCTTTGACCTGGAGGGCGGGCCCCTGGCCCACGGGAGTCTTGTCCAGCTGAAGACTTTTGGCAGCATCCTGGCCTGTGTGCTGGCTGGAGTACTGTACCTTGTCAACCAGAACAGTGGAAGGCTTGTAGAAAAGGAAGTCCTGAGCATGAAGGAGGTGCATTTCCTGGAGTCCCAGGGAGAGGAGGACAGTATCCAGCTCCTCAGTCAGAGTGGCATCTACAGCTTTAGCTTTTCCAAACCTGAGGACAGCAGCAGGCCTGAGCCATGCCTGGTGGAGATGGTGTTTGAGGAGGCCTGCAGATATTATCAGAGGAGGAGCCTCAGCAGCTCCAAGCTGACGGTGGAGAAGTTGAAGAAAGGTGGTACATTCCAGGCTCCTGTGGTCCTCGCTGCCATCCTGCAGCACAGCCTCCACCAGAAGCAGAAGCCAGCCCGAAGCCTACAAGACACTTACGCCAAGCTGTTGAACGCAGTGAGCCGGGAGCTGCAGAGCTACATGAGCCTGGAGCTCCTCAAGACTTGCGTGGTGTGTGCCCCAGAGAGTGAGGTGGAAAGCTACTGCAAGGAGCTGGTGGAGCAGGAGGTCAGCCGCATTCTGCAGTCTGACATGGACAAGGACAACTTGGCCTACCTGAACTCTGTCTTTGCCTCCTTCCCCAAGGCTGCCTGGAAGGCCACAAGGAGCTGCCTGCAGCTGCAGCAGAATGGGGACGGCCTCTTGGTAGCCAGGGCCACCCCAGAGGTATGGAAGAAGGTCCTGTGTCAGCCGCAGCTGGAGGAGGTGGGTCAGAATGGGATGGTCCCACTCTTTGAGCTCATTTGCGGCTCCTTCCTGACGTTCAAACCCAAGTGGTTGCCCAGCTTTGTGGAGCTGACCCAGCAGTACGTTAGCAGCTCTTGGTCGTACAGCAGCAAGGAGGGCCCAGAAGGCCGGGTGCCACTGTACAAGAGAGCACTGGGAGTGCTGGCCCGAAAGAACAAACACGGCAAGGCAGATGACGAGATGGAGCTGGAACTGCTGCTCTGCAGCAAGAGGCCTAAGGCCGTGCTGCAAGCTCTGCACCTTCTCATCCATCTGAAGCAGTGGCAGAGGGTGGTGGAGGTGGCAGAGAAGTTCTCCAAACTCAGCCCCTTGCTTAACAAGGAGATATTCATCGCGCTGCTGGCTGAGTTTGCCCAGCACCGGGAGCTGGACCCTTACCTGGACAGGCTGTGGCCGCTGTGCCCTGCTGAGCTCACCGCCTCAGACATCCTCACCACGGTCCTGCAGCACCTCCCTCATTCCCAGGAGGACCCAGTGCCCTTCTCCAGCGAGGGGAACCAGCTGACTGTGGGCTTGCTTAAGCCACTGCTGCAAAGGGTTGTGCAGCGTCCCAGTGTCCAGGACGAGATGTACTCAGATGCCCTGCAGAGCAGCACCTTCCCCCCTCCCACCCCACCCCGAGAGCACAAAATCCCCTCAAAAGCAGTGGCTGATGATGTTCCTCAGCCATCCATGGGAAGGACTTCCTCGCCCTCAGCACTGCTACAGGATGACAGTGTGTGAAGGGGGGAAGGACAATGTCATCCCAAGCCCTGGGTGCACAAGGAAGGGAAATCCTACCTGTGTTGGCAATACGGAAGCCTGCTCCTTTTTGAAGCATCCCTGCAGCATCCCAAAGAGCCTGCTGGGTGGCTGAGGCTGGGGGATCTCTGAAACAGGGCAGGCTTTCTGGTTATTTTCCTAGCAAGTGCAATTGTGTGTGTGCCAGTGGAGGAGCAAATGCCAGGTGCATTTGCAGATGAAAACACTGGCTGCACTATAGAACTACAGAACTGCTCCCTGCCCAAAGCACTTTGTTTTCAGTTTGTTTGGCTCCTTTCTAGCTCCACTTCTACTTCCGTGATCCTCTGGTACTGGTGGTGGAGTGGCAGGCAGTACACAGTCTTTCCCCCTCCCATTCTCTGCTTAGTGAGCTGGATGGTAGCTCCAAGCTCTGCCTGTGAGAAACAAGGCATGTTTCCTGCAGCTGGGTCACTGAGTCCTGCTGCTCTGGGCTCAGTCAGATGCTAAATGCCAGTGTGGCACAGCTCAATGGCACTGGGGTCCCAGCACACACGCTGGCAGTTGCAGCACTCCACACATTGTCTCGCCACAACTCCTCTGGGATCAGTCCTGTAGCTGTGACTGATTGCAGCTACTTAGCTGAAAAGAGCAGCCTAATTCCCTTATCTCTCTGTCCCAGACAGTACCCAAACTCTGCTGAGCTGAGAAGCTTGCAGCAGGCTGTGAGAGCTTGGGGCTGGCCCTGCCTTTCCCTTTCCTTTGTGGAAGCTTAGATTATGCTGCAGGACACCCGAGCCCTCTGTTCCCATCTCCTCTACCTTTGCCCTTTGCATACAAAGGGGCTTTGTCAGGGTTGTCTGGCTCATATTGTGCCTCTGTTTGCAAAATCAATGTAACTTGAGAGCAGTTTGTGCAGGAAGATCCAGGTTCCAGCCTCTCTCAGGTGCCCAGTGCCTGGCCCCCTCCACCAGGAGGGAGACCCTCGCTGTGGCTTTGCATTCTGGGCTCTGGTGTGAAGGAGCTGTCTGGTGCCTTGTTGGGCTGCGGGAGATTCACCTGCATTAATCCTCTTGAGAGTGGTCTTAAGTGTGGAAGACAGACTCCTTTTAAAAATAAAGGTTCCTAAAGCACTGCTGAGGTGGTGGTGGATGTTATGGGGGTATGAGGGTACACACCCTCAGGAAGAGGGCAGTCTTGTTTTGCCTCTGGTGAAAAGTGGCCAGGCTCATCTCTCTGGTGCTGCCCAGCATGGCTCACAACTGGCAGAGCTGGGCTCAGAGAGCGTGCCCACATAGCTCATGCCCTCTGTGGTACTCAGCTGCTTACCACTGTGAATCCAGGGAGGCAGGAGTCTGCACAGGCAGGCTGGAGCTATGTGCCACAGGGCAGGGCCATCCAGGCCATGCAAGGCTGTGGCTGGGCCCAACAGAGAGTTGAGGAAGGGAGGATTTTTTTCTCAAGAGCTGCAAATTCTCTGTATTTTAGGCAAACTAGCTACAGAGAGCACCTGGCTAGCCCAGCAGAGTCCTGCTGCCAGGCACAGTGTCAGAGCTGTCGTTGGAGAGGTTATTGTTTGTGAAACCACTGGAAAGAGGTGGCAGGGTCTCCCCCAGAGAAGGCCTCGGCTGCGGAAAGTCCCTGTGGTGGAAAAAGGCCTGGCAAAGAGGAAGAGGAACTGCTGCAATGGTTCCCTAGAGACTGGCTGGCTATTGATGAGACCTTCCTTGGCGGGGTCCTTGTATGGCTGTGGCCATGGGGCACTGTGAGTTTCCCTCTCTGGCAGCTGCCACACGTGAGCGGAGGGAGCGGGGCCTGAAAGGAGAGCTGGTGGCATCCACTCTGGGCATTCTGTAATGAGCTGTCCTTGCTTCCTCTCCAGGCAGCTGGTGGCCTTGCCTGACTCTGCTCCCACCCATTTCCCAGGGCTGTTTGGGAGGAGGATGATGGATGGACCCCAGCACCTCTTAGAGCCTCATGACTCCAGAGATTGGAACACTGCCCTGGAGCTGCACTGAATGGGGAGCTGCTGAGAGCAAGCCCCACACCTTGGCAAAGGCTGTGCAGTCATCTGGGGGTATGTCTTCATTGCCAGGGCCGGGTTTGGATGCAGGTAGCACAGTGAATGAGGGTGAAGCTCCCTGCTTCCAGCACTGGCTCTGCAGAAAACAGAGAGCAGGGAAGAAGCAATGCCCACAGAGCCAGCAAGCAGAAACTGAAGCCAGCAGCAGTCCTGTGTGAGCTGGCAGCCCCGAGGCACAGCAAGGGAAGAGGAAGCAGGAACATGACGCAGTAGGGACAGCCTGAGGCCTGGGGGCAGAGGCCTCCATGTATGGGCTCCAGACAAACAGGAAATAGAATTCTGGAGGCTGAGGGTCCAGGGCAGAAAACTGAGCTCAATGCTCTCCAAGGGGTTGTTTGATATCTCAGGGCAAGAACCAGGAAGGGTGAGCGTCTCTGGGGGAAGCAGGGGCCAAAGCAATCTGAAGGACAGATTAAGCTGACTGATAGGCAAGCACAGGGCTCTCTGCAGTCACACTGCTGGGGGAGACAGCAGGAGGTAAGGCCGGTGCAGCCTCAGATAAAGCCCAAAGAAAAACTAGCAATTAGATCTGAAGGCAAGTGGGAAAAGCAGTAAGAGATGCACGTAGTGGAAGGGGAGCTGGCCTGGCCCTTTCACTCTGCTCCAGAGAAACTTGGACTTTGCTACAAAGGAAATGAGTCAAGCTGCTCACGTATATCCCCTGTGCCTGACACAGCTTTCAAGATGGGCCCTGCACTTGCACCAAGGGGCAGCACAAAGCAATACCTGAACTCGCCTCAAGGCTCTAGACCAAGTCACCCTTGATTTATCTGTGCATGCAGCTTTTTCTGAGCAGAGCGTGGTGTGTGCAGGCATGGGCACAGGAGGTACCCATGGCACCATATCTTGCAGAGAGAAGGAGGTGTGGGCTGCAAGCACCCCATAAACTCACTGGAAATCCACAGATGATACGTGCTAGGGTTGCCAGAGGGAAGTCCTTATGTTCTGGGGACAGCTTGGGGTGGCACTTCATAGACAGGAGGCTCTTTGTGTGGCTTGTCCCAGGGAGGGACCTGGCACTCACCCAGTCAGAGGTGCAAAGGGCTGCCCAGTGAGGGGAGCACCACCCAGTCTTGGTGACACTGAGCAGTGATCCTGTATCGACCTGGCTGTGGGCAGAGCACTCTTGGGAACACCAGAAAGAGCCCTGTGGTCCCAGGCACAGCCTCAGCTCATGCCAGCAGTGGGGAACCCTCCAGCCCCTAGGCCTGCGTACTTCCATCACTGCTAGACCTGAGGAGCACAGTCACATCCCACAGTGCACACAAACACACCATTTATTGTTTGGCACCAAAAATTACAGCCTTAGAAAGAGGCAGGGTCCCTGCAAAAATAAATAATCACATTTTTCAAGTGAGGGGGTCTGTCCATTTCCTCCTCCATCTGCGGGTGATGGGAGCTAATGCCTTGTGGAAGGCCTGGGGATTTTGTAGGCGTTGAATGTTGGTGGCCTGCAAAACCAAGGTCCTGTATATCAGCCACAGAGTGGGGCAAGGGACAGCTCAGGATGCACTGGAATGGTCAAATATCAACCCACTCCTATCACCCACAGTCCTACAGGAAATAGGGTATATGGAGACAGCTTCCCCAAACCCACCACCCTGGGAGACTGGGACCAGCAGCACCTCCAGACTTGGGAGTGTGGCAAGCTGATAGGGTTCACCACAACTGCATGCACTATAAAAGTCCCACCTTCACAGCCATCCCCTGGTACCAGCACACTCCTTGGTCTGCACTCACCCTGGTCCCCACCCCCCTCCCTCTGTCCCCTGCCCCCCCTGTACCTACAGGGGCTGCCCCCCACCCCACAAAGGGACCTGGCAGTGTAAGTAGCTTACATCTCAAAGTCTTCCTTCCTAGAGGGGAGAAAAAAGAGGGGACAGTGTTAGTGGGGCAAGAAGATGCCTTGTGGGACAGGACAGCATCTCATGGTGGGACAAGGTCTCCCATAGGTCACAAAAGGAGAGCACATGGGCTTCAGGGTGCTGGCTGCCTGGTGTGAACAGCACTGGCTCTTAGAGGCCCTCAGAGCATCAGTGCTCCTTCCCCAGGTAGGCAGAGCAGGGCCCCACGCTCAGCAGCACGCAGCTCCCGGTGCCTCAACTTGAGCTCCCCGAGGTTCCTGGGCGGCTGAGCCCATGTCTGCAGCCAGCTCAGAGGGGTGGCAGGAGCTGGGGAACCCTCAGCCCAGCAGCTGCACCACAGGGCCACAACGTAGCCCTCAGGAGCTGGAAATCCAGCTAGAAACTGCTCATACCCTCAGGGGTCAGTGCCTGTGCTGGTAGTGGCCAGGCAGAGTGTCCCAGAGGGACAGCCCCAGGACACGGGTGGCCACAGGGGTGTGAGCAAGCACTGCACCCTCGTGGCAGAGCCACCAACCATGCAGCACACTGCATTCTGCACAGCATCCAGCTGTGCTCCCATGCCAGTGCTCCAGCACAAAAATGGTGCAAAACAGAGCGAGTCAGGTGGTGTACTCCAGCCAGGCTGTGGCTGCAGCCCTGCCAGGCTCCTTCCACCAAAGGGAATGCACCTTTGTCTGCCCAAACAGGAGGTTCCGAGCAGGCAGAGGAAAGCTCCAGAACATCCCCATCCTCAGGGGCTGAGGGGCCCAAGTCACCTCTCAGATTCTCCCCAGCCCACATTACTTCAGCATGAGCCCCACAGGCTGCCACGGGACATGAAGAACAGGTGGCAGGGGGACCCCAGACCCAGAGTGGTCACAGGGGTGGGGCTGCTCCTCACCTGTACACATCAGCAATATCCATGCGGCGGTAAAACTTGGCAAGTCTGACAGCCAGGATGATGCTGGGCAGCAGGAAAAAGGTGCACCAGCCCAGGCTGAACCAGAAGGCATTCTGCCCAGGGTGGAGGAAGAGCCATTAGGTCCAGAGAGCAACTGGGAGCAACTCTTTTGCTCCCAGCGCTCCCCAATGACCACCCACTCCTCAGAGCCTGGCCTTTCCTCTGAGCCACAGCACTTTGCTGGGCAGAAACTGAGAGCTGCTTCCTGTGCATCCCTGATCCTTCCCTGCATCCCTGATCCTTCCCCGCATCCCTGATCCTGAGCATGAGGAGGACAAGAGGACCTCACTGCCACCCCACATGTGTGTGTCACTCTACACACCGCTGCCCCACTCACCACAGAGTCCATGATATAGTCACAGCCAATGACCTCCACATTATCCAAGGACTGAGCTATGGGCTTGCAGCGTGCCACATCTTCTCTCACCTGGAGACATGGTGGGGACAGCATGTATCAGCACCCACCAAGCCTTGCAGCTCATTCTCCCCTTCAAAACCACCTCACTGAGGAAGGCTCAGCTTACCCTGCTCTTGGCCCATGAAATGTAGGTCTCAAAGAAATCCAGCAGCTGCTCCAGGAAGGCCAGTGTCTCCTGGAGGGGCAAGCACAGAGTGGAGATGTTGCACCACCAGCCCCCTCCATGTCAGGACCAGGGCTCTCAGACCACCTCAGCCCAGCAGCAACAGGGCTGGAGGCTTCACCCCACCCCAGTCCCTTGCCAGGGGTGCCATAAGGGAAGGGGGCACCCAGGGGTGCAGGAGGCACCCAGGGATGGCAAGCAGGATGAGCAGCCAGACAAGGTTTGAGTTCCCTGTATAGAGGGAGGTCTTGGTGAGGGGGTCTGGTCTGTGTGACCTGACAGCAGGGCAAGGCAAGCTCACGTTCTCGACGATGTTTGACATCTCACTCTCCAGGAACTCCTGGGTTTTGTTGGCTTTGTCCAGCGCAGCTGTTGTCTGTCCCTGAGGTGAAAGGTGCTCTCAGCACTGTGATCTAAGTGGGTCTCTGCACTGCACTTCACCAGCCCTGCACAGCAGCACTCCCTGGGGCATAGCCTCTCAGAGCTGTGGTGTTCCCAGCAGTGACACGCTGGTAGTGCCAGGTACCTCAGGTGGAGGGAGCCTGCACCTGGCAGGGTCCATGGCCTCCCTCCCTCTACCCCATGAATAGCCCCTGCACCCCCAGACTGCAGGTGAGCCCCACCACCTCCACTGCAGGACCTTGAGGGTGCCTTGCAGGGTGCCTGGGACTGGCATGCGCTCCCCTTGTGCAGCTTACCTCTAGCTGGGCAGCCCCACTCTGCACTGAGTAGATGCTCTCCTTCAGGCTTTGCTGGGCACGGAGAGAAGGGGGATTAGAGGTGCAGACCCACAGCTCAGACAAGACCTGCCAGCAGGCTCTGAGCTCTAGGGAAGCCCAACCCAGCGTCCCCAGGACAGGCCCCAGCATCGCTCACCAGTGGCCCAGAGAAGCTCGCCTGCATCTCCTTTTCCAGCTCCCTCAGGTCGTGAGCATTTTCTTCCAGGCTCTCCTTCACGTCTGTGCCCTGGGAGAGCTGCAGTCAGCAGTGCCCAGCTCTGTGCCTTCCCTCAACACTCAGACACAGAGGAGCCCAGTAACCAGTGGCTTTGGGGACAGAGTGGCTGTGGCCCTGGGGTATCATGGTCTCTCACCACTTTTCCTGCCAGCTGCTCCAGCTCTGCAGCCAGATCCAGGAGGCTTCCCTGGGTCATATTCTGATCCAGCTGCAAGAGGCAGAGACAGAGCTATGAGAATGAGGAATGGGGTGCACAAGGGGAGCTATACCCCTTCTTTGTGGGACAGAGAAGAGCCAGGGCCTTCTGGGCAGAGGATGTGCCTTGTTACCCTAATGGGTTACACAGATGGCAGAGGACTCTCACAGCAGCAAAAAGGAGAGTGCAAAAGACCTCCTCAACCCACATCCAGCCCCTCCACCCTGATCCCAAGACCAGGCTACACCCAGCACACCTGCTCCAGGGTGAGGGTGAAGTTGGGAGGCTGTCCAGCCTGACTGGCGCTCAGCAGCAGGTCTTTCTGGCTCTGGTTGAGCAGGGAGATTGGGCTTAGGGTGATGTTCATCTTCTCAAAATCCGTGGTGATATTTCCTGTGTACTGCCAGAGCAAAAGGGGCCATGATGGGACAGGTGCTGGCCCCTCACTGTCCTCTCAGCCCTTGGTCTGGATTCCTGCCCTCAGGACCCTGGCACCCCCACGCTCACCTGGCTGATATTCAAGAGCTCATCCAGGGACACACTCTGGTCCAAGTGCAGAGTTTGCCACAGGGAAGCATCTTGCTGGCACTGCCTGCAGGATGGGGGCATGGGTTTAAAACAGGACAGGTAAGGGAGATGTCCTCACCTGTGCAGGTAGGTTGCACCTTGCTCCTTCCCTGCAATCAGTGCCTACCCACAGCCTGGGAAGGTGGGGCATCTGCCCTGCTCCTGGGGATCATCTGAGGGCATTGACCAGCTCTACCCCCACCAAAGGCACAGTGTCAGGGCTGGCACCCACCTGTATATCTCTGAAAAGTTTGTCGTGTCACCCTTCAGGCCCAGCAGCTCTGAGAGATTGAAGTTAGGGATCTTGTCCAGGAGCTGAGAGAAGGAAAGAGATGGAGAAACTAGAGATGGTGCAGGGCAGGACACTTTGGAAGAGCATCCTAAATGGCTAGTGCTGCCTCTGCTCCACCAGCAGCCCTCATTTAGGAAGCAGTATCTCCAGGCAGTTTCCCCACAGCAAGCTTACCTGGAAGAGCTGCTGGTTGTGCCAGGACTCACAGAAGAGCATGTAAATGTTCCCCCCTAGCACGAAGCTGATCATCACCAGCAGCATGAGCAGCCAGTAGAAGATGAAACTGAAGCCAACCCCTCTGCCAGGACAGAAATGCCATCAACACCAGCAGCCCAGTGGCCCAGCACTGATGCTGGCATTGCCCCCAGCTCGCAGAGCCCAGGGGCTGCACAGCCCTCACCCCCCCAGCTGTGGGAACACCACCCTTCCCACAAGCTTGTCCCTGTTCTGCCTTCAGACCCCAGAGCATGACCAGGCTCTACCCTGGAGCGTGGATTCCAGAATAGCTTCCCACAGCTTTGCAAGGCAGCACTCCCTCACAGAGGTGCAGGAGCCACACACACACTGTCAGCCCTCGCCATCAGGGCAAACGGGCTCCCCTCAAATGCCTCTCACAGCACCACGTTTGACCTTCAATTCACCACCTGCACGGGGAGTCACCAGGGGGCAGGCCCCTAAGCTGCAGTCAAATGATGATTTAGGAGCTCGAGCATTCCCAGGCCAGCCCTGCCCGCCCATCCCACCACTCCCACACACGTCCTTGGCAGCCAACTGAGCCTCACGCCATGAAGAAGTTCCCGCCAGCATCGGAGAGGCTGCTGCGCTGCGTGGGCAGCACGCCTTCCTTCAGCCCCAGGGGCCCCAGCAGCAGCCCAAAAACGTTGCAGAAGACCACCAGCAGCACCGTGCAGCACAGGAGGGCACACAAGATCAACCTGGGGGAAGACAAAGGGCAGGAGTCAGCCAGCAGCACCTGGGACCCTGAGCAGCACCCTGCAGCCCACTGGCTGCCTTCATAGGGAGGAAAAAAAGTCCCAGACAGCACAGCAGGGAAGGGACATGTGTGTCTCCAAGGCACAGCTCTGACTACCCTGCATCCACAACCCTACCACCCAGCAAGCCCCACTCCAGCAATGAGAGGAGCAGGAGCCTAAAGCTCTGCAGCCCACCTGAGCCCATCCCAGGCGATGATCGGCTCCCTGTACTCCTCCAGCACCAATGCAGAATTGTTCACAAAGGCCCCAACTTTCTCCTTGGCATCCAGGAGCGGCAACCCTTCCTGCAAGCTTCTGATCTCCTGCCTGACAAGGAGCAGCTGGTCCTGGCTCTCTGCAAGGAACAGGGACACGCTGACATTGCGAGGTCCTGCAGGGCAGCGGGGACTCAGAAAGGATGGGAAAGGGGCAGTCATGGCCAAGGATGACATTGGCTTGATGGCACCTGGGGACAGCCAGGGCTGCAGGGAAGGCCTCCAGGAAAGAATGGCTTGAGAAGGGAGGAGGGAATCCTCAAAGAGGGAGAAGTCAGCACACAAAGCCCTGCTTACTTGCCACCACTTCTTGAGACTGCTCTTGCACCTTGTCAGGGGTCATGGCCAGCGTTTTGTTAACCTGCATCCAGGGAAGCACAGCATGAAACTCACATGCCTGCCTGCAATCCAGGGCTGAGCAGCACATCCCCTTGTCCCCAGATCCTAGTAACACACAACAGCCAGGCTCCCCACAGCACCCAGTCCACCCTAGAGTGTGCAGGGATGGTTGGGACAGTGAGCAGGCCTCAGGCTAGCCCTTCCCTTGGTGTCACACACTGAACTCCTGACAGAGCTCTTTCCAACCCATACCCTGTCAGCAAGCCCTGGCAGTTGCAGGAGCACCCAGCTTTGTGCCTGGGTGAAGGGGACACCCCTTACCTCCTCTAAACCAGTCTCCATGTTTGACTCAGAGACCTCACGCAGTGCCTCCAGCTGCTGCTCCACACCTGGGATCTGCAGGAAGAGCCTGGGGTGAGGGAGCTGCGGGGGCTGGGGCTGCTGGGCCCCTCACCCACACCCTGCCCCTGCTCACCGTGCTGAAGTTGGCGGTGAAGGCGAGCCCGTCCAGGGACACTCGGCCACACGGGGAGCCACATTTCTGCAGGGTGCTGTTGAGCCTGTCCCGCAGGCTGACCAGCCGCTGGCTGTAGTTGCTCTGCAGCTCCTCGAGCTCCGAGCGCCTGATGGCAATGTTGGCAAAGGTGTCCTTCAGCTTCTCCATCCCTGGGGAGACAGCGGGGAGCTCAGGGCCTCATCCTGCCACTGTGGCAGGGACTCGTTCTCATCCAGCTGAACTTTGGAAACTCATGAAAAAATGCAGCATAGGGGCACCCCCAAAGTCATGGCACTTGTCCCAAGGTGTGGCTGGGAGGCCAAAGGGATCCACCTCCATGGGAGCCTTACCCAAACATGCACCCACCCCATCTCTTGGTCCCCCTGAGTCCCTTGCCAGTCTCCCAGGGATGGGGCCAGTACCTTGCAAGAGGCTCTGGAGAGACCCCAGAGCCCCATCCGTGCTGCTCCTGATGCGTGAGGTGATCATACTGCCCAGTTTGGGCCCAATGTCTGCAGAGATGTGAGAGGTGGTGTCAATAACAGGATCCCTGCAAGGTCCTGGGGCTTGCAGGAAAGCTGGTGAAAACACTGACACCACCAGCACGTCTCCCTCACCCACCCCCAGGTGGGGGAAATGGGGATATCCCCACTCTCCCAGCACCTGCATCCCCCTTCCCAGAGAGGAGCCTGAACAGGGAAAAGCAGAAACTGGAGCAGAGCTGGAGCTTGGAAGAGCCTCCAGACCCAGTCCCTTTAGACATCCCCTTAAGTACATGCCCAGTGGCCCCCAGGATCAGCAACCACCCACAGGGCAGAAAGGTAAACCCACACAACAGCCCCACTGCCCAAGAGCCCCCAGCCCTGGAGCAGCTGGCCACAGGCCCTGGGGATGCTCCAGCCCCTCCCGTCGCACGCCCTCACCCTGGAGGCTGCGGTTGGCATAGTCCAGCGGGACATCGCTCTTGTTGATGATAAAATCAACTTGCTGTGGGGACAGAGATGTGTGTCAGTGAGGGTGGGGACCTTTCTCTGCTGCCCTTCCCTGGGGGGCTTTGGGCTGCTCCTCCCGCCTGGCCCCTTGCCCCCAAGACGTGGCAGGGGGACCATGCGTGCCTGGGGGATGGAGGCCAGGTAGGTCTGGACATCACCCAGAGTGTTGTTCACATTGGGAAAGGTGCTCTTCACAGCCTGGGAGAAGCGGGTGTTGCTGATGAGGGCACAGACACCACCAGCCCTACAAGGGAAGGGTGGCAAAGTCAGCATGTGGGGAGCTCAGCCCCAATGCTGCCCCCCAGTACCCCCCAAATCCACCCACACAGCCCCCAGCCTGCAGGGTCTGGAGCACGCCAGTGACTCCTGCTTCCAGTGCATCCCAGCACGTGCCCTGCCCCGAGGGAGCAGAGGAGGGACGCAGGAAACCGGGGCACGGCAGAGCCCGGTACGCCGTGGGGAAGCTGTCGGGAAGGGTCCGCACGGTGCCAGGGCGCAGCCCCCGGGGCAGCTCCCCACCGCCGCCGCTTCCTCTGCCTTGTCCCGCCGCGCCGGGATCTGCTCCTGAACAATGGCAGCTTCCTGGCACGGCCGCCAAGCGCCGGCACTTCCAGCCACCCCCGGGTTCCATCCGGAGCCTCCCGGCCGGCGCACTCACAGGAGGAAAGCGGAGAGCAGCAGGACAGAGGCCCAGAGCGCCCGGCGCCGGCAGCGCATCCGCCGGCCCTGCTTCTGGTACATGCGGCCCCCGCAGTGCCCGCAGCAGCGGCAGCAGCAGAAGCAGCATCCCACCAGCGGCACCAGGATGGCGAGGACGACTCCAATGGCCACGCAGACCAGGAAACCCAGTTCGTAGAGCAGCAGCTGGGATAGGAAGATGAGAAGCAGCATGACACTGGTGCCCCCGAAGGCCCCTCAGCTCTGCGCACCCTGTCCAGACCCAAAGAGACAACATGGGTCCCCCCAGGGAGCAGAACATGTCCCCTTGCTGCTGCCCGGCATCCAGGGCTCAGCCTCAGAGCAGCACCCACCAGCACCCCCCAGTCCACGGTGGCCTGGGGCTGCCGGCTCCCCACCCCAGCTGCCTGCTCACCTCGTGGATGTCCTCCTGGCTGAATGCGCTCTCAGGCTGCCCAAAATTAATCAGCTCTGGGAGACAAGAAGCACAGAGGGCTGTAAGCAGGTGCTGGGCCCCCTGGAGTTCTCCAAGAGGGCCCCAGACCCTGCTCACACCTCCCAGCCTGAGGCATAACCTCCAGCTCACACCAGCTCTGAGTACGGCATTTTTCTCCCTTGCAGCTGCCCTCCCCAGCCATCACATCATGCAGCATTTTTGCACCCAGGAAAAGTGCTGCAAGCCCCCAGGCTCTCAGGGGTTCACAGAACAAGGGAGTTCCTCACCACTGTGGGCATAAGGGACACTGCCCTGGGGCTGCCCTCCTGCAGCCCAGCCCTACACAGAGGCCCAAGGGCACTGCCAGTAAAGAATGAGTCCTGGGGCAAAGGCCCGCTGCCACGCTGCCCCTTTCATTCCCAGGGCTCTCCCTGCCTGTGCCACTTGCCCTCATTACAAGCCTTGATGGCACATGGGGACACCGATTGTACCCTGGTGTCTATGTGACACAGGTCCACAAAGCAGGACCTGTGCTGCCAGCCACACCTTTGCCAGCGTGTTGATGGCAAGCAAGGGTTGAAGCCAGTGAAGGAGGAAGCACAATTGGCAGTACCCAGAGTGGCATTTCCCTCCAGGTGGGCAGCATGTACCCCATGAATATGGAGCAGCTGCAGGGTCCTGGTATCACCTGTGCAAACCTGCAGCTGCTTTGGGACAGAGCTGTGACAGTGACAGCAGCAAGGGCAAGCGCTGGCAAGCAGGGCAGTGCACAGAGAGCACAGTGCTGCCACTGGCACCGGGACACACTGCTCTGGGTGGCCAGCAAACACAGAGGGCTGCAAAGCAGGCAAAGACCCTGCAGGCACAGTGGGGTTTGCTGTGCACATTTTTGGGATTAAGATACCTGGAGGGAGGATGGGGCAGGACTCTGCAAGGTGGCATTACCTCTAACCCCTGTCCTGGGGCCCAGCTAAGACAGCCCCACAGTTACGGGCCATGAGCAGGACACAGCTGGCAGTCCTTGGGAGCCCACTGCTGATTACCCCAGCCATTACACCACCAGCAGCCCCCCGCCGCCGTGCACCCACCTACGGGCAGGGCGTGTGGCTGCACCAGCCGCAGGAAGACGTGTGCCATTGCCACCATCCCCGGCGCGCTGCTCCCCGGCGCCTCGGGGCCGGGCCCGTACGTGGGCTTCGAGATGTTCCCCAGCTCCATCGCAGCAGCTCCTCTGCACACCTGGGCACCGAGAGGAGCTGTCGGTGTCATCGGGGCACGGAATCACCCACCCACCCTGCCCTGCCTCCTGCCTCCGACCAGGAAACGCAGAGAGAAAATATCAGGCACCTGCCCGCTCCTGCCCGGAAGGAAAGAGCTGCGGGAGAGCCCCGAGGAAGGGTGGGTGCACCCATCCCCACCCCTGCGAGCAGCGGGGTGGGCAGCCAGGCAGGAGGTGCCCTGAGGGACCGGGGGGCTGTGGGGGATGAAGCGGATTCAGAGCACTCACCGTGTCCTCTGACACCTCTGTGCAGCCACAGCTGCGGCAGGGTCCGGCCGCAGCGTGCCGGCCGCGGGGCTGTGGCTGGTTTGAGTTTCAGCGGTGACTGCTGACAAGCTGTTCGCCGGGACAGAGGGCGATGCCGGGATCGCCCCACCCTGCCGCCTCGGGTCGCCTCTCTGCACCGGGGTCAGGGTCAGCACCGACCTGTCCCGACGCAGGCATGGGGAAGAGTCCCGCTCCTCCCTCTCTGCTAAGCTCCCTGCCCGTGCTGGTTTCCTCTGCCCCAGCCCAGGAGCTGCGTGGCCCGGGGTGCTCCCGAGGGCAGCCGTCCCGCCCGCTCCGCCCCACACCATCTGCATCCTTTCGGGATGGGGTGCGTTGAGCCGTTCAGAGTTTCAACACAGACCAGCTGTGGCCACAGAAGCAGGTTTTGCATCTCAAAACCTTCCGAAATGGGGCACTGCGGCAAACCCGGCATTTCTCACACGCGTCCCGGTCCCCTCAAGCGGGGAACAGCCTCAGGGGTCCCCAGACAGCATTTTTTCCCAAAGGCTGGGCGCCCGCTCGGCTCCATCCCCGCTCCCCGCGGAGCTTTCCCACGCCATGGCTCCATCCCCCGCCCCGCCGCGGAGCTCCGGGAGCGCAGCCGGGGCAGGAGCGGGGAGGGGCCGCAGGGCGCTCCCGGTTGTGCCAAGGACGCACCCGGTGGATACGGGCAGGTGCCCGGGGGTCACGTCTCGGCAGGCGGAGCTCCCAGCTCGGCACGGCTCCGCACCGAGCCCGCGGCGGGGGGCCCGGACAGAGCCGCCCCTTCCGCCCCCGCCCGCCGGGGTCTGTCCTCCTCTGCCGAGGGGGAGCCCTCTGCCCCACCCTTCCCGCTGCATCTTGGCACTCCTCCTTCAGCCGAGGGGCAGCCCTGCTCCTGGCCCCATCCTGCATCTCCCCCGGAGACCCCGGCCCTGTCCCGCATGGAGGAGCCGGCCGCCCGCAGGCCCTCTGCCCTGGGGATGCTCCCTCCTTGTCTAAGACAGCCAGCACTCCCCCCACACTGCCAGAGCCACTGCTACCCCTCCAGCAGCCCACCCTGCCATAGCAGCCCTGCCGAGAGCCTGCCCCACTGCCCACCCTGCCCCTACGCCTGCCCTCAGCTGTGCCCTGCACCCTCCACCTCCTGCCCCGAAGCAGCTGGAGCCCCCAGCATGGTCCTTGGCCCCTGCCCTGTGTCCCTGCTGGGGACACCGTGGCCTTTTGGACAGGGACAGCAGGGACTCTGGGTGAGCTGTACCTGAATGACCTTTGCATGAGGTGCTCCCTGGCCCCTCCAGCAGCCACGGCTTGCTCATGGCCACGTCCCAGTTACTGCTTAACTTTCCTTGGCACAAGCAGGCATCACTGCACTCTGACCTCAGGTGAAGGTGGCCCCGGGAGGAGGGCAGCCCTGCTTCGGGTTTTCTTCCTGGTCTGGCCCATGCCGGGTGCCAGAGTGTCATGTGGGACCCTCTGGCACAGCACTGGCACTGGGGAAGAGCAGCAGAGGGCACAGATTCACCCCAACAAAAAAGAGAGGGAAAAAAAAGCAACAACTAGTGAGTTTCCCGCAGCACTGGAGTTGATGTGGGGAGAGGTTTGGGAGCTTCACAGGTATCCTTGGGCTTTCCAGGTCAGACCTCAACCCTGGTGTTGCCTTGGAGCCCTCCAGTAGCTCTTGGGTGCATGTGCAGGATCCATCAGAGATAGAGGATCTGCTCTACAGATTGCTCCCTTCCCACCCAGGGCATCCCACTGAGCCTGCCAGAGCTCAGGGCATGTCAGAAATGAGGGTATTTATTGATGCCTCAGCTCTGGGTGCCACACCGTGGGCTCACAGGGGCCATCCTGCCCTCACCTGCCCAGCATGAGCTCCTACCACAGCACCTGTGTCCTGCAGCCCCCTCGACCTCAGCCCTGTCACAGCCTGCTGATGTCCCTCACTGCAGATGTCCACCCAACCCCTGCTCCTACTCTGAAGATACAGGCCCATCCTGCTCTCACCCTCTGCTGCATCAGCCCTGTTTTACAGGCATATATCCCTAATATCCCTAATAAAGCTGGCACAGGGCACCCCAGCTTCTGGGAGGAGATTGTTAAAGTCCCCTGTCCCTCCTTTGCTCCCCCAGGACACCTCCATGCTGCTCAGCTGCTCCTGCCCTGCTCCCAGGCAGGACTACACGGCCCCCACTGCTCCTCAGGGAACGTGCCCATCACCTTGGTGTCGGGCAGGCCTCGAGCTGCTTGTTTGCTCTGCCCTGGGGACTGGGCCATTTCCCAGCAACCCTCTGCCTTACCCTTGCTGGGATTTCTGCTTTCCGTGGCATGGCAGGGAGCCAGCTGTGTTGTGCCTGGGAACCAGCAGGCAGAGGCAGGCCAGCATCATCCAGGGAACACAGTGAGCTCTGTACCCACACTCCCTGCCAGGGTACCAGGGACATAAGGAGACAACTCCCCTCTGCCTTGCCCACGTCAGCCTGGTCCCATGCTCAGATATAAGTGATCAGGACAGCTTCAAACCGAAAAGTCATTTTATTGGTACCATACATGACTCATAAATGGCACAAACTATGGAGGGGAAGAAGGAAGGAAAAAAAAAAAAAAAGAAAAAAAAAGGAAACAAAAAGGCCAAAAAGGCATTACAGTGTGCCCATGGCAGTGAGGGCTCTGCACCCTCCACAGCAGCCGTGCAGCATGGCATGGAGAATCGTACCTTAACTGTGATGCAGAGCCCCCCTCCCTGCCACACTGGGCTCCCACCCTGGGATCCCACCCACCCCTCAAAGGGGCTGTGGGGACCCCCGTGCCTGGGGGTCTGAGGGGCCGAGCCCTCCAGCTCCAGCCTGCCCACAGAGGGGCCCAGGAGCCAACACAGGCATCTCTCCAGGGATCTTCAGCTTGACATCACTCCAGGGCTGACTCAAGGCTCTGTCTCCCTGCCCAACCACAGGGACAGCAGAAGGAGAGGACACACAGGGTGTTCCCCACCCCGTCTCAGCCAACCTCCTGCAGTCTCACCCATGACTGGGCAAACCATGGGGTGCTAGTAGCACCCCCGCAGCAGCCAGAGCCCCGAGCACGGCAGGCCCTCAGTGACACCCTGCCAGCCCCAAGCCCCATGGGGCAGTGGGACACAGACTGTGGGATCCCCAGCAGGGAACTGGGGGGTGTCTGACAGAGAGAATGGAGTGCACCCCTCACTCCCCCAAACTTCAGGGCTGCTCTGCCTGCCCCAGGCTCCCTTACGCACGCAGACAGACACACAGACCTCTCGCACACACACTCTTACACACACTGATACCCCCACTAGGGCAGTCCCCTCCCACAGCAGCACTTGCTGCAACCCCACCACGGGGCATGCCAGGGGGTTCCCACAGGCAGCCCAGACTCCCATCTTCCCCCAAAACCCCACTCCAAGGCTGCTGGGGTGAACTAGTTAGTTAGCACAAACACCCTCCCCCGGCACCTCCCGTCTTCTCCTTGGAAAAAGCCTTGGAAGGGATTATTTTTTTTCTCTTTTTTTTTTTTAAACCAAAAAAACCCCCCCCAAAATTATTATTTTTCTCATCGTTTCCCTAACATCAATGGAGGCACCTGCTCTAGTGATAACACATTGAAAGAACAGTATCGTACACACTGTCTACAGCGCGGAAATGTACAAGCACGAGGTACACGAACCCGAGGGGGGAGCGGGGACAACAGCACACAAGATTTACATTGAGAAGAGAGGCGGGGGGCTGGCCCCCCGACCTCTGGAGGGATTAGAAAGGAAGTCTGCAAAGTCTCTCCTTGGTTTGAAGCTCTCCGAACTGGATATAAAATGAGACTTCCAAGAGAAGAAGCCTGTACAAAAGTCAGGACAGGGTGAAAGGGTTTGGGACAGGAGGGGGGAATGGGCAAGGGGGCTGAGGGGGTATTTTTCCATTTTTTTTTTTCTTTCTCTTTTTTAAACTTACAATTTAATAATATTATTTTTTTTTTCTTAAAAAAAGACAAAAGTAGGAGGTACCAGGAGCCAGGGGTTCCAAAGGGGCCCCAGGCAGACTCACGCAGGGTGGAGGGAAACACAGGGGCTGCAGGCAGGGAACAAGGGCACCGGCTGCTCCAGCAGAGCCGCGGGTCCTCCGTGCCCCCCAGCCCCCCACCACGCACTTCCTATATACAAGGGTCCCCCCATGGCTGTGCTGCGCTCTTGCTCTGGGCAGCAAGGGGAAGGGGAAGGTGCAGGAGAGTGGGAAATGTGACGGGGCCCTATCCTCAACACCATCCCAGCACTGCAGGATCTGACCCTGGCAGGAGGAAGCCCCGTGGCAGAGCCCGAGGCACAGGGAAGGATTTCCATCACTGCCCCTCCCAACCAGCCCCATGTTGGACTGGGGATGTGCAACCCCACCGCAAGTGGCTGCTCAGCAAACACCAGCCACGGGGCCAGGGAGGAGGAGGAGGGTCTCTGTGCTGTGCCAGACCCCAACACACGGCATCTGGTAACGCCAGCCGCTGCCAACACCTCCCCACCAATTCCCCCTCACTCGGCAGGGAGGGGTCGGGCATGTTGGGACAGGGATGAGAAGCTCTGTGGGCAAGAAGCAGAAAAGAAGAGCGCAGGGGGAATAATGAAGCTACGGCCCCGGAAACCCACCCCTGCCCTGGGGTCCGTCAGGGAGGCAGGCGTGGGGGTGCGGGGAGGCGGCGGGGGTGACGGCTGGGGGCTGCCTGCCTGGTGTGCACCCCGTCATTCGCGTGGCGCCGATCCGCCCCCGGTACCTCGCCGCTCCCCAGTCACTCTCCGTTGCAAATGTACAGGTAGATTGGTTGGGACTGAGTCCACGGGGCGGCGGGGGGGCCGTTACTGCGACGCCTGCGACGTGGGGTTCTCTGACTTGCTCTCCTGGCTGGAGGGCGGTTTGCTGTTCCAGGGGCTGTTGGCCCCCAGCGCCGGCGAGTTGTTGAAGCTGTCCTCGTCGTCGATGCCGTTGGCGGCGTCAAACTGCGTGTTCTCCAGCCGGGTGATGAGGCGCTCGTCCTCGTCCCCAAACTCCCCCCCCATCAGCGTGGGCTCGCCTACCACCATCACATCCTGAAAGGGGAGACGGTCCCGAAACATAATCGAGGTGGGGGGAGCCTGGGCCGCTAGACCCCCTCTCATCAGCGCAGCCCCTTTCCCCAGCTGTAGGGCCACGTCCTCATCTCCACTGCAGAACCTGAGCTGGGGCACTGAGTGGGGCAAACACATCCTCACTCCCTTGCAGGAGAGCAAAGGGACTCAGGGAAGGCGGCTGGGACACCCCCTCCTTCTTTTCCCCATCACATGGGAAGAACTGGGGTGGCTCAGACAGGCAACCCTGGGGGTCTCCCCCTAGCAGCTCCCAGGGGCAGGGGCAGAGAACCCTCCCCTCCACCCCACAGCAGGAAGAGAGAATGGAAACGGGATGCTTACAGGTACCTGACTGGACAGGGCAAAGGTGCTGGCTGGGCTCTTCTTCTTGCTGTTGCTGTTGTTGGTGTTTCCCCCACCAGAGCTCATGGTGCTGCCCCCTGACATCTTCCTTTTCCGGCGCTTGCTGGGCTGCTGCCGTGCTGGCTCAGCTGGTGAAGGATGGAGACATACATGGTTAGTCCCAACAAGAGGAAGCTGGTACCCCCCAGGCCCTTTTATGCAAACCCTACTTCTTCAAGGAACGCATTCCTCTCCAGGCTGCATCACCACCCTCCTCACCTCCACATCTCTGCTGTCCTCCCAGACCAGAGGACAGGTGTGGGGGCAGGAACACTTCCATTCCTGCTTTGCTTTCCACTAGCAGCTGGCAGCCCCGAGGCAGGGAGCACTGGCTGCCTGCAGCCCTGCTCTGCACCACTGGGAAGGCAGACCAGCATAGAAAGAAGCCAAATGCCTGGTTCACCACTCCCAGCCTTATGAAACAAAGCCAAGTACAGCTCTGGGGCTGGGAGAAGCCTGCACCGAGGGCAGGGCCTGAGCAGACAGTCCCAGAGACCCCCAGGCAGCACAGCAGGCAGTGTGAGACTCACCGGGCGGAGCGACCATCCGCTGCCACTTCTGGAAGAGGCAAGTCTTGAGGCAGTCCCGGGGACTGAGGCTGTAGGTCTTGTGCCGTGACATGAGCTCCTGCATTGGTTCTAGGATTACACAGAGCTGCAGAGAACAGACAGACTCTGGGTTAGATTGCAATGCTCTGGGGCTCAGCAAAATGGAGACCCCAAAACCCTAACCCTACACCTCTACAGGCAGGTGTCTGTGCTGCAACGACCCAAGCCACACCATGAGTTTGTGGGATTTGGCAGACCCAATGCCCCATCGCTCTCTACAGCCCCTCTGCAAGATCCCTTTCACAAAGCCAGCCTTGCAGCCTACCCACACGCCAGGGCAGCCTGGCATCAGGCAGCTGAGAGCACAAGACATGGCAGAGCTGCAAACCCCCTCTTCTTGCACACTTACTCGGAGGTAGTTGAGTGTGGAGTTTGAGAGCCCACAGCGTGTGATGTTCTTGGATAACTGGTCCAGCATCTGTGGATCCTGTGCCTAGGAGTGAGAGGGAGAGAAAGCTCAGCTGCATCCAGGCTGGGAACAGCCCTCCCGTGCCCTGGCCTGTGATGCAGGACTGGGTTGAGGTCCCCCACCTGCACAGCAGCCTGAGGAGCTCAGCAGCCCTGTGCTGTTCATGCCCAGGGGAGCTCCTGGAGCTGTACTCACATGCATGGCAAGGATGCTGCGGGGAATAAGTTCTCGATGCTGGCGGATGCTGAAATGCCACGTCTTTATCCTCATCATGTCATCAAACATGAACTCCAGGTAGAGCCGCCCCTCCACACACACCTGGGTGGGCAGGGCACAGGGTCAGGCACAGGCTGCCCCAGCTTCCCCCAGCCCAGATCCCCTGGGAACCTACTGCTGCACACTGGAACACACTCATAGTGGCTTGCCTCTGCCTCATGTGAGTCTCAACAGAAGCCATACCCACAAGCCCAAAATGCACAGCCCCGTGGGATTGTAGCCACCAAGAGGGCAGAAAAAAACAAGGCAGGAGGGCAGCAGAAGCTGCGGGTGCTGGCAGTACCTGGGTGAACATGGGCTTGCCATGCTGGGTGACCATGGTGCACTGGTCACAGTCCAGCGAGACGAAGTTGTTGTGGAAGGATTCCTTGGGGTGCTTGAGCACGTAGTACAGCTCTGTGGCTCCCCCCTCAAAGATGCTGCGGAAGTAACGGGGAATCAGAGTCCGGCCAATCGCTGCAGCAGGAGAAAGAGGAAAATAAGGTCAGTAAACCCAGCTCACCCAGACGTTCCTTGGAATGTACATGAAGAGGGTCCCCCCATACCTTCTGTCTGGAAACAGCTGAGCTCTGACACCCTACCCACATCCCCCATAGCACACAACTGTCTCCTGCTGGATGGCAATACCCTTAGGAAGGAGGGCTCAAGCTGGTACTCACTGTATCTCTTTGGTCCATCCTCCAAGCAGAAAGTGATTGTTAACATGGCATCATCCTCAAAGAACTCTGTGGTGAATGCATCCCACCACAGATTGTCACATTCCTGGGGACGGCAGAGAGATGCTAAGTTATGGGGAGGAGACAGAGACAGACATACAGACGCTGGCTGCCAGGCACAGCAGCCACGTGCTCAACCCACGGAAGACTGAGCTCCGAGCTGAGTGCTCAGAGATGGGGGTGACAAGCCCTGTCCCACAGCCGTATGTGGGAGAAGGCCCCCACTGCCAAAATACTGCCCTGGCCAACCCTCACCCTCCCAGGAGCCTACCTCTGTCCAGTTCTGCAGCCGCTTGTTGAGCTCAAATATCCTGTAGTCGGTCTGGTTCCCGTACGGCGTGTGCCTCCTGCCCAGAGATCACAGCAAGCCATCAGAGGGGATGGCAGCCACAGGGTGCGGAGGGGTCCTGAGCCCACAGGGGGAATACATACAGCCCCTCCAGGGCTGGCAGAGTCTGAGCAATCCTCCCACAAGCCCCAGCCAGCCAGCATGCTGGCCCTGCTGAGGCACCCCCACCACAGGCACGAGCTCCCCCCCAGCAGGGTCCACACTGGCCCCCATGCTTACCCGATTCCAGGCTCCAGGTACGTCGGTGGGTACATAGGAGTAGGTCTAGCAGTGGAAAGAGATGCAGGCATATCAGTGCTAGCAGGGATCTCCCTGCTCACCACAGCTCCTACTTCCCTGGCTACAGCAGGCAGTCAGGCTCACTGGAGCTGAGTGACTCCCCACAGTGCAGACTACTCTGGCTGCCAACATTTGATGGCCCCATGGGGCGAGCTGTAGCCCAAAACTGGGCTCTGATCCCACATCATTGGCTCCACCACCCCTGAGACCAAGCCAACTGCTCTTTGGGGACATACCCAGCTCCTCTGCAGCAGTGACTGGTGCCAGGCAGGACACATTGAAGAAGGGGCTGTTTTGGCAGGAGCTGGGAGGGCTCCCTGTCATTCCAGGGGCTTGGTCAGGCAAAGGGCTTGGCCTGACAGAGCTCAGGATGTGGAGGCTTCCTTCATTCCAAATATCACTCATTCTCAACCCACTATCACCTGTGCCTGCTCCAATTCCCTCTTTGCCCTTATGCTAACTGAACTCCATGCACTGCAGTCTCAGTTTGCTGCTGGGAAGCATAACACAGAGAGCCTGCAAACTGCAGAGTGTCCTCGACATTGCAGACCCTTCCCTGAGCCCCAGCTCACCCCACATCTCGATCCAGCATGGTGCCTGGGTGGAAGGGGGGGAAGGCGTTGCCGTTCGGGGGCTCCTTTGGCGAGTACAGCTTGAATGACTTAGAGGAACAGCCTGGAGAGAAAGAGAGAGGACACGGGTCAGTCAAGGGCACCCTGTGAGGAAAGACACACTACTGCTGTTTCTCCTGGAGGAGGAGGTGGAAGGATGCACCAGTCAAGCCCCCGTCAGCACAGCCCTATCCCTCCTCTGCTTCCCCCAGATGTCAGCTCACTCCCTTCATCCCACACACAGCTCCAGGCCTCCCCTGTGCAGGACAGAACTCAGAGGGTCAAGGCTGAGCTCTCAGGATCAGCAGCCAGAGGGGCCCAACCGCATCCCAAGGGTTTCTCACTGGTACCCAAAGTTTGTCAGTTCTCAGCTGGCTGTGCTCTGGGGATGTGCCCGAGGGGGACAGTCCAGCTGGTGAGCCTGCAGAGGGGCTGGCTGGGCCCTAGCCCTCCCTCCCACACTGCTCCTAATCCCACACTGACCGACCCGGGAATCACACAGGATCTTTTTGCTGACCTTTCTATCGTCATGGTGATGGGTGAATAATTGCCCAGAGGGATGGATGGCGGGTCCCCAGGCAGCCACCATCTGCTGCTCAGGCAGGCCAGTGGCCACCCGGATCCAGGCAGAGAGAGAGATCCCACACGCCAGCCCCCAGCTGTGACCAAACCACCCAAAGCCTCACTGCCCACCACAGCACCAGGGCAAGGAAAGAGGGCCCACAGAGGGGTATGGGGAGTGATGGGGTCTGCAACGGAGCACACGATATGTGAAACCAGCACACATCCTGGAAGCACCTGGGGCCCCCAGACCTGCTAATAGCAGACATTAGGCAAGCCGGGCAGAGCCAGCCCCAGCCAGGCTCCTTAGGGGCAGCCAGGGGCTCCCACACTCGCCACCCACTGCCACCACAAGGGCAGGTTCCGGGAGCAGCGGCTGCCAGCACGGCTCCCGAGCCCCGCGGGAGCCCCGGCACGCCCCGCGGCTGGCAGGACCCGGCACGCTGCGCCAGGATGCTGCTGAGGCACGCGGCTCCCTCCCTCCCTCCCTCCCTCCCTCGGGCAGGCGGGCGGGCAGACGGGCTGACCTGGATGGGGCGCAGCAGCGGGCGAGCTGCCAGGCAGCTCCGGCTCCACCGGCTCAGCCGGCCTGCCGAGCACAGACACGTCTGCCCCCGTCCCGCCGCGGGCGGGGGCCCCGAGCCGGCCGTGCCGGGGCCAAGGAGGGATCCCCACCGGCTGCCCGCCCGCACACAGCCCTGGGACGGGCACTTCCCAACGCCCACGGACCGCCAGCATTGCCGCCCGGTACTGCAGAAAGCAAACCCAGCAGGGAGGGAAGCGGCCCAGAGGCGCCAGCCACACCAGTGCCCCTCTGGGCTCCCCTCCACGGCCACGCTGTGCAGAAGGGTGCCAGGACAGGATCGGAGCAGCAGCTCGACCATGATGGATACAGGAGGGGAGTAAAAAGCACCAGAGCCAAGGAAAGCAGTGCCACCAGCACAGGGACCCAAGATGTCCAGCTTGTAGCAACAAAGAGCTCATTAGCCAACAGAGGTGAATAACCAAGGCATCACCTTCACCCCTGCCGAGCCATCTGGGACCCCAAGTCAGCAGTCACAGGGACTGCACACACTGCTGAGCAAGGGCTGGTCAAAAATAGAAGGGGTCACCTCCCGAGCATTAAATCCAACCTCCAATGGGGAAAATGCGTGTTTTACTTCTTGATTTTCTTGGGGCCTTTTCACCACGTTTCCCCAGAGCAGCTGAACCCAGCTCCTCTCCAGCTCTCACCAGGATCTACCAGTCCTGTGGGGCTGGAGCCAGCCCAGCCACTCAGCCGTGGCTCACTGCTCCCACTCCTGCCCGCCTGCAGTGAGGATAAGTGGGACATGGCACAATTTCTCATATGGCTGCTAACAATGTCGGCCCCTTGCTCTTACTGAATGTTTTCATAGATAAAACAAGTTTTAATAGGGAGTTTGGTGCTAGTCAGTTGCTGCTGCAGAGGAGTTTTTGCTTTCTGCTTTATCCACATCAACTTGTGCCTAACAGACAATAATTCAGCCCAAAGTGTACTAGAAACACAGCATTTCTATTTCCTCCATTCTGTTGTTATACAACATGACACTGAAGCATGTTCAGCACATAGGAAACTTCCCAAAACTCCCAAACTTCTGTTGAAAACAAACCAATTCATAGGCAGAGACAGCAGTGGCTGAAGCACTGCTTGTTTCTGGTCATCATGTCCTGAGGGGCAGCAAAAAATCAGACCCAGCAGGTCTCATCCTTCAATTTCTTTGTATTCATTCACTGATGAGACATGGGAAGACTAAATTCCCAAGGCTTCTTGCCATCCTCAGTGCCCATCTTGTTTTTCAGGGCGCAGGAAGGTCTCCTGGGGTGGTGAGACCAGGGAGACACATCACTCTCCATCCATTGTGCTTCTCATGCTCTTCCCTAGCTCCCTGCTGCTGGAGATGGGACAGAAGACAAGCCAGGCCATCACTTCTACCCAAGCCTCCATTTCCATCCTGGGCCTTTCCCAGCAGGTTAATATGGAGACACCCTGCTTTTGGAGCTCTGAGTGACCTGTGTCAGGATCTAGAGGAGTGGAGAGAAGCCTGTTATGTGACCGCAGCAAGACTGGCATCCTGACCAAGTATTATTTTTAATGCAGCGTAAAATATGTTACTGGATTCAGTGGTTTGAAATAACACTAACAACAGCCTTAGGATTTGATACAAGCTGTCCAAACTCTACTTTCACCATAGACACATTACATACGTTACATGAAGTAACACAATTACTTTACAGCAGCAGGAACACCAACTTTTACTCACACACAGGTCATGCTGCCTGGTCCAGGACATCCCTGCATCACCACCTCTTTTCTTCATACTGCCCCAGCTGCCTGCAAGCCCTGTCCAGCCAGGTGCAGTGACACAGAAATGCAGGATGTGGCCTGTCCCAAGTGCCTGGTTCTAGCTGCTGTTTCTGCATGGTCCTGCTCTGCCTCCTGCTTTGAGCACAGGATTTGGGCAGGCTTGGTGATGCATGCAGGCTTCGTGCAAACAGGGATGCTGCTTGGTGGCTGAGCATGCAATGCCCCTGTGGAACATGAGGCAAAGGACATGCTTCCTGTGGCTGCTCACAGGTGCTGGCCCAGTGACACAAAAACATTTAGCAAGGGAAAAAATCAGGCTGACGCTGCAGCTGGTGAGCTACCGGCCCAGGCAGGTCTGGGCAAAGAGCACAGTGCTCGTGGCCAGGTGGGAGGCTCCATGGCTCCTCCTCAGTGTGGAGGCACAGGAGAAGGGAACCCCAGGAAGGGATCTCACAGCTCAGCATCCTCAGCCGAGACCAGGTCCACAGACCTGCCACAAAAACGTGGGCAAGTAAACAGCTCCAGGTGGGCGACCGCCCTGGGAACAGAAGGCAGGTGCCCTGTCTGTGACTCATTACAGCCCAGCACTGCCCAACCTTCCACATCTTCTCCTCTGCTGCTCCTGCTTGTGAACTATCAGCCCTATGACAAAAGCTCTCTGGTGCACTGTCCGGTGGGTTTGTTGGAGCAGGAATGATTCACATCCCAGCCAAGCTCACAGAGCTCGGGAACATCAGATTCCCCAAGGTACCCAAAGCATGGTGGAGACCTCACAGAGCCAACACAGCCAGGAGATAGCAGGGTACTGTGAGCCAAGACCAGCACCATGGAGCTGCCTGCCTGGGCAGGGGACATGGAAAGCAGGGAGAAAAGCCTGCCTGAACTCCCATAACTTCACCATCAAAGAGCAAAGAACTGCTGAGGACAAAGGCAAAGCAGCATCAACATCTTGGTCCTCCTGTACCTGTGGCTGCTGGAATCGGTGCCCCCCTACCAGACAGGAGCCACTCCTGTCTGGGCAGCCAGTGTGCTCTCTGTGACAGCACACCACCAAGACAGAGGTTAAAAACATAAATTATGAAAAAAAAAATCAAGAGGTGGGGCTTGAAAGGGGCTGCAGGGTTACAGCTCAGCTGGGGAGCGTCCTGCTCCTCCCAGGAGCCCGGGAAGAAGAGAGGCCAGCCTCCTAAGCCGGCCGGGCCGGTGCTTCCCGGAATGCCCCGTGCCGGCTTCCTGGCTGCCTAACCAGGCTTTAAAGTGTAAATAGCGGCATTGTTTCGCAGGGCTGCCTCGATGGGGTGTGGGCGCCCTGATAGAGGGAAGAAATACATCTTTCCAGGCCAGTACTGCTGTCATGAGGGTGCTTCTGGGACTGGGTGCAGGGCAGCGTCTCAAATAATTCACGTGGTTTTGCCCAGTGACAGTGCCTGGTGTCCGGGAAGTTGGCAGGGCTGGGAGGCAAACATGAAGTACTCAGAGTGACTGGGACAGGCAGAGGCACATGGAGCACACAGTGGTCTGTCCCCACAAGCCTGCCTTCACCTCTTCTTTCTCCTGTCTTTGGAATAGAGTGGATGGGGAGAGGCCAGTTGCAAACTCCGATGTTATTGTTAAGCCCGGAGGAACCCAGGTGGAACCCACAAGACACAGCCTGAGACATTATCAGTGACAATATAAATTTGCAGAAACCCCGTTTGTTTTAAAAATGCACAACTGGTGAAGCTGAAGCTCCCAGGAGGCTGGGCTCTCCAGGGAACAGGAGATACCACTCTGGGAGGAGACCATGTGCCATGGACTCAGTGGCATCCAGAGGCTGACCCCAGTTAGGACGCTGCCTGTCCAAAGGCAAAACCTGCATTGCTGCCTGCCTGGCTGCATGCAGGGATTATTCTCTCACTTTTCCCAAGCTGCACATCCGAGCCATCCACAGAGCTTATCTGGACCACAAGCTGCCTCCCTGCTCACACCACACCACGTGCATGGAGTCCCAGCCCCAGGTCACATCCTGCAACATCGGTGCAAAAGTCCTCCACAGCAGCACACAAAGCATCTGAACCCAAGGGTGCTCTTCTCTGCAGATCAGGTCACAAATTTAGGGGGACAGCCAGAGAAGGGATAATTAGCCTGCAGCTAATTATTACAAAGTGACAATCTTGATGAAGGCTGCAAAGCAGTGACATCTGAAAGCAATAGGTGAGGAGAACCTGGCTGGGCTGTGGAATTGCAGGTCAGGGCTCAGCGTAGTCCCACAGCCCCAGCTCTGCCAGGGTCCAGGGTCTCCCAGGAGGCATCCTCTGGAGCTGGACATTTGGCTGGGCCCCCAGGGAACTGCACTGCCCTGCAGTACCTAGGGACAGCAGAAGTCTCCCCTTTCCCATTTTCCTCCTCAGATGATTCAGACACATAGACGGGGAATTCTCCAGGAGGGAAAAAGGGAGAAAAGCACACCCTGCCAATTGCAAAACAGCCAGAAAATTGAATCACGTCCACGGCTGCAAGCCCCAGATGCAATCCCACAGATAACCCAGTTTCAGCTCCACTACTATCAACTTACCACGAGGCAGTCATTTCCTGCAACTCTCAGGGAAATATCCCACTGTCCCTAATTACTCCTTTCAGTTCACTGTCTCAAAGATGATCCATAATCAAACGCTGTCGGTTTCAGCCTCAGAAATGCACCTTTCAAATTTTCAGACACTTTCTCTCTCTCCCAGACCCCTTCACCCTGGGGCCCTGCCACCCTGCAGTGACCAGGCTGACATCCCTCCTGCAGCATGCATCAGTGCAGCACTGGCAAACAAACAAACAATGTCGTGTGGGAACCGTGGGGCTGGAAAAAAAACCCTGTCAGCACACCTAGAACAAAACCCTCCTAGCAAACTGGGATTTTCATCATCAAAGGTTTTCTAGGCTCTGCGGCAGCACAGAAAAATTCAGTTATAGCTAACCATGCCGATGGCCCTGCAGAACATGAAGGCAACATCCCCACTCATAGCTGCTTGCCTGCCACGCACATGGTGGAACAAAACTACACAGCTCTGCATGGCATTGTGGGCTTGTTGCTCAGGGCAGCCCTCCACAGGGACAAGACCTGCCTGGGAGAGCTGGAGCTGAGAGCCCCAGCGCAGGGAAGCGACAGCAAGAGGCTGCGGTCTGTGCGTGCACTGAGAGAGGGGTACACAGCGGTCCTGCAGGCCGGCAGGACCCCCAGCGCGGCTGCCTCGGAGCGCTGGAGGCTGTCAGCCCCACGTGGCGCATGGAGATTCGCGATCCCGGGATGCAACGCTCCCCGCGCTGCCCGCGCTGCCAGCGCCGAGAGCTGCACGCTGGGACGCGTAGTCTCCGGAGACGGCGGCCCCGCCGCCGGCCGCCTTGCTCCATGTTGCCTCCTAGGTGGAGCCCCGCAGCCCTGGCAGCCGGCCAGCCGCCCGCTCCGGAGGGGGGAAAAAAGCTGGATAACTCCCGCGGCGAGGATCCAGCTGGCCTCGCTGGGGCAGCATGCGCCCGGGGGCGAACCATGAGGCTGGAGTGCAGAGCCTGCCACAAGGTCTGGGCCACTCACAGATGCCCATGGAGAGGAGGGACAGTGTGAGCATGGCGGGAGCCCACTCTGTGCAGCTTACAAAGCACCTCCGTGGCTTCTTCGAGCTGCCAGGGCAAGCCTCTGCCCTCCTGCCCAGGCAGAACTTCTCTCTCCTCAGTACTTGGCTAAAAGGCAACATGGAAGTGGCTGAACGAGGGACAGGCAGGCTGCTGGCAGCACTGGGGACAGCAAATGCAGTGGTTGCTGGGCTCCCACCTCTGAACACACAGCACGTGCTGCCACTGGTGTCAGGCCTTTGGACAACCAATGCAGGATGGGGCCAAAACCCCAGGAGGCAAAAGGACATGGTCATGCACATGGTCAAGCACACCTGCCTAGTGCTCCTGAAGACACCAGGAACCCAGCTCCAGGGAAACCCTCTTACCCCAGCATCCCTGGTTACAACTCCACCCGACACAACAACAACCCACGAGGCAGCAAACCTCATTGTGGCAAGCGTGACAACCCACAAACACAGAGCAAACAGCAGGAGCACTCTGTCCCCAGATCACTCAGAGGATGGGAGGCTTGCAAGGGAGAGGGCCAGCAGAAGTGCTATCCTGCTCTGCCACCACACAGGACTTCAGGTTTGTATTGTTAATGCAGATGTGAAGCTCACGCCAGTGCAGAGCTGCAAGCACATGAAAGAGGGCACGCTGAGACCACTGTGGGCCAAGCACTGCTGCCACCCTGCCAGCCATGGAACAGGAATGGAGTCCTGGGGCTGGACTGGTCCATATCATCTTCTCCTCCTGCATCCTGAGCAGCTGGGCAAGCTCAAGGCTTCCAGCTATTGCTGCTCTCTGAAAAGAAGTTGAAAGAGGCTCCAGGTCCCCAGCCTGGGGCACCTTTGCTTCAACTGAACTTCTGTGGCTTTTCACTGCCCTCTTCCTATTTTACATGGATTGTGACCTGCTCCTGGTGAGGGGAAAAGTCACCAAACGGCAGAAAAACCTTTGTGTCACCAAGTCTTCCAGAACCAGCCTGTGCTCCTTGGATCACAAGTTTTCCACTTTGAGGTGACACAACTTTATGTCGTTCTGCTCAGCACTACTCAGCATTTAAGGGGTGCTCAGATCACAAACCTGGGATTTCTACAGCATCAGGAGTGGAAAGACCATATTCAGTTCTACTTCACAGAAAACCCTAATTCCCCCAAAAAGAGATCACTCCAAAACCTAAGGCTTTAAAGGAACAAGGACACTGACATTTACCCACACTCACAACAGAAGCAGTAAGAGCTGATACCTGACCAGCACTGGAGGAGTCGCTGCAAACTGCTCAGACAAGGTGCTATGGAAAGCACGTGGAGAGCAAGTGGGAAGACCCTGGGACGGGGTGTTTGCTCTCACACCTGCCTGGCCCAGCCTCGAGCAGGCTCAGACCCTCCTGGTGAGAAGAAAGCAGGTGACAGTTTGCAGCGTGGCGTAAGTGCACCCTGTGTGCTCCCAGAAGGTGACTCCCTGTTAGACCCCACAGCCTCAGAACCCTTTGCTCACACCTCACCCTGAGAGTGGCTGACACCTGGTTCTGGCTCCTGCTGCGGCACTGGCTTTGGCTAGGGATGGCAGCTGCTCAGCAGGTTCCTGCCATGGTGCCTGGCTTCTGCCAGCTAAGGCTGCAGGGATGGGACTGGGGGCTGCCCAAGCCAAGGGAGCCCCAGTAGTGCTTATCACCCATCCCTAGAGGCCAGGCTGGCAGGGACTACTAAACCAGACACCCGAGATCAGGGCAGCCTACCACAGCAGGATCCACCAAAGGGGCTCCAGGAAAACACCCCTCCACAGCTCTAGCATGCATGCTGACTCCTCAACTGGAGCTGCTGAGGCTTCCCCACTCCTGAGGATGCTGTGCTCTCCCTCAGCTTGGTCCCCACTTCTGGCTGGCCCAGGTAAAGCCAGTGCTTTGTCTGCCAGGGAGAATGAGCCCCGTGTGCCCACGGCCCCCTGAGCCTGGACACCCGGCAAGGCAGCTTCTGAAAGACGCGTGGCCCTCATGTGTTTGCACCCCTTGGACCTTCTATTCCCTCTGCACCCGCGGGAGGCTGGTGGGAGCCTGTGAGCTGCGAGCAAGGATGAAGTTGCAGCAGGCAGTGAGGTGCGGCAGGCGAGCAGCCCCAGAGCCGGGCACTGGCCCCGTAAACCCCGTGACAGCACAGGCAGGGGCACCAGGAGGGCGTGGGGCAGCTGTCAAGGGGCTTCGGCAGGGGAAGGAACCCGGAGAAGAACAAAGGGAGCTGCGGGCTGGGATGGAGCAGGGCACAGCAGGGCATGGGGGCTGCCGGCAGCACCCCACCAGGCTGAGGGTGCCCCTCCAAAAGCCAATACGTGGTGGAAAAAAAGGGGAGCCAGGGGAAGGGAGGAACACCACGGGCAGGGAGGGGGAGGACAGACATGGGAGCTGGAGGGGAGGGAACGAGCTGAGGGGCCAAGGATGCACTGAGCAGCTGGGGAGGGATGAGGAACAGGAGAACTGGGCAAGGATGGAGAGGGAAGCCGAGGAGGGAGAGGGGAGCTGAGGACAGGGAGAGCCGGGCCGGGGGACCAGAGAGCGGGCAGGGAGCTGCCGCGGGGACCCCGGGCCGTACGGGGCCCCGGTGGGGAGCGGCGGCGCGGTGCGGCCGCGCACAACTTCGCAGACGCGGGGGCGGCGCAGGCGGGACCCCGGCCCTCACCTCCGCCGCCCGAGCGGGGCCGCCACCGGGGCGGGGGGGACCGGGAAACTTCCTTTGTCTGCGCCGCGGCCGGGACCACAATGGCTGCGGCGGCGGCGGCGGCGGGGCCCGCTCCCCCCGCACCGGCTCCCCCGCCCCGCGCCGCCCGGGGGCCCACGGGTGACGCCCCAAACGGGGTCCCCCGAGAGCTGTCCCCCCCCGCCCGCCGCCGCCGGTACAGGCACTCCCCGGGATGGGGATGAGGGAGCCGCGTCCCGCTGAGGAGCTCGGCACCAGCCGGAGCAAGGATTCTTTCCCTAGTGCCAAAGTTTGAATAAAAATAGACCTTTTCCTTAGCTTGGTTTCGGGGTGTCTGAAGTTTTTCAGGATTTTTTTTTCTTTTTGAAACTTGTTTCCCTTTCCCCCAGTTTCAGACGAGAAAAGAAAAATACAAGCGGTTTGTTTGGGAGGGGGGGATGAAAAATAAAATGTTCCAGCTTGCAATTGCCATCATACCCCCAGGGTCTCCTTTCCGTGACAAAACTGCAACCTCTTCCAGTTAGGAGATTTTAGAAAAAAATTTATTATGAATATTTCCGTTATAAAAAAAATTCCATTTTTCCCCTTCCCCTTTTGCCCCACATCTGCCCCTTGTAGCTTCTGCTCCTGCCCTGGCAAGTCAGCCTGGCACAGACCTCTGCTGCCAGCCCAGCCGGCAAGCCCATGGGCTCAGTGCACACACATGCATGTATGTACACACACACACACACACACACACACACGTGTGCTGGTACAGCTCACCCTACACACACGGGCTGCTGTTTGCCGATGGGCTGGCATGCACTCGCATGCCTTCCCGAAGGCCTCCCGGCACAGCCCCGGCTGGGTGTGCGCCCATGCCTGGGGCATGCACACCCTCCCACGGCCCCCTGCTTGCAGGGCCAGGCCCGCACCTCATCCCCTCCCCAGGCCTTGGGGTAATGCAGGTACAACCAGTTGGATCCTGCCAAGCACACTTGCTTCCCCCCACCCCCCTCCACCCAATGGAGCAGACATGGCGGGTGCAAAACCTCATCCATGAGGTTTTGGGGGCTTCCTCCCATCCGTGCCTGTGCACCCCCAAAGCCCTGCACCTGAAGAGTGGGGGCTGCCCCCTGCTCCCCAAGCATGTTGCTGTCTGGGACCAGCACTGAAGAGGGACAGGCAGCATCCCCTCACTCCTGTCCCCCACACTCATGGGCTGAGTAGGCTCCAACCCTGCCCTGCTCCACATTGCACCACCATGATTTCCCCTCACTCTTGCAAGCTACCCTGAAGTATCATTTTCCACAGCCACATGGCTAAATAGACCAAAACTCTTTCTAAACCCCAAATTTACAGAGAAAAACTCACTGTAAACCTAAAAACCTCTGTGACACCCTACTCTGTGAAAGGCACACGCAGCTGGAGGTACCCATGCTCTCAGTGCCTTGATAACTGGGCACAGGGATGCTGTGAGCGCCCCAGCATGCTGGCCCTTCACTGCCTTGTCCTCCTGCCAGCCCAAATCTCACCCATCCAGGGATGCTGTGAGCGCCCCAGCATGCTGGCCCTTCACTGCCTTGTCCTCCCGCCAGCCCAAATCTTGTGGCACTGGGTGAGATGGGGCTGCAGCATGCCGACTCCCACCATCATCAGGCCAAAAAAAGTGCTGGCTGCAATGCTGGTGACAGCTATGGATGGCACAGCCCTCCTGGCCAAGACTGCCACCAAACACAGTCCACCTGCACCCCATTCCCAATCCAAGGCACAAAGACACACAAGGCACAACCACCCACCAGCACTGAACACCACACTGCTACTGCAGAATACTGCAAAACAGTGAAAAAAGGGGTATTTTGTCCCCATATTAGACACCTGTGCCATGGCCAGGGGATCAGAGAGCAGCCCCCATTCATCCCCAGCCTCATGGCCAGGCCCAGTGCATCCACTGCAAACATGCCTGGAGCAATTTATCCCGGGGCTCAGCAGCCCTCTGGGACTGCTCACGTGTCCCTGCTCAGCTCTGACGACAGCGCTGGACTGGTCCACGTGGCTGCAGCAGCCCCAGCTGTTTATGGTTATAGCCGAGTTAATAATTAAATAGATGCTGGATGGAGAGCAGAAGGGCTGGGATGCAGCTGGGAAGCGTGTGTGGCAGCAACGGTGTGGGGGAGCCCCTTCCTCACCAAGTGCTCATGTGAGGGGAGCAGAAGGCTACCCAGTATTTGTGGTAGGGCACTACATCCCCCAGAGCACAGCCTCCACTCTCCCCCTAGCAAGGGCCCCATGCCTGCCTGGTCCCCCCAAAGTCCAGCCCTGATCCAACAGCCGGCACAGGTCTCAGGCCAGGGAGCTGGCAGCAGCTCGGGAGCAGGAGTGAGGACAGGGATACATCCCAGGCAAATGGATGGGAAGAGCCCGGTGGGGACCAGGGTAGCCAGGGGATGCCCAGGTCTCTCTGATCCCCGTGGCCACGGCTCGGTGTGCCTGCAGAGTGTGTGTGAGGGGTCCCAGGCGAGCAGGGCAGGAGGCAGGGCATGCTCACACTGACACCCAGCCAGGGCCCTGGCAAGCGCAGGCGTACAGCAGGGACGCGGACACGCGCTTACATAAAAAATAATAATAAAAATCTGCTAGCTCTGCAAACAGCACAGCCTGCACTGGAGACAGACTGGCCTGGCACTTCCAAACCTCATGGACTTGTCCAAAGAGCAGCCAGACCCAGGCACCATCACATGTATGCAGATGCAGTCTGCAGCACAGCATGCATCCTGGAGCCCCCCCTTTCCAGAACACAAGAGCCAACCCTGCAAATCCTACCATCCTTCAAACAAAAATATGCTTTGTTTCCCTGTTTCTCAAGGAGGGGCTTCTCTCCTCCCTAAAGCTATGCATGACCAGATAAAAAGGGAGTTCTGGAACAGGAGGGGCCCCCATTTTTGGCTGGAGAAGCCACAGATCCATCTCTCCAGAGGAGGCTTGGGGGAGGCTGGAAACTACATGGTGAGTCATGCCAGGCAGGCAGCAGATCCTGGGGGCTCCTGGGATTAACCCTTCAAAGCCAGAACCACTTCCAGACACCCAGAGGCAGAAATAAAGGCAAGGGGCTGGGGAAAAGCTGCCAGAGCAGGATGAGAAGTTACAGGGCCACATCTTGAGCATCCTGTGTGGGACAGAGAAATCAATCTGAGTATGTGAGCAGAGGACAAGCAGCTACCAAGTGCATGCATTGGTGCTTATCCTCTCCAAAACAAGAGGATGTGGAGAAAGGTTACAGTGGGGTGCAGAACCCCGGAGTACATGAGGTTCACATGGAGTGTCCACCCTCACGTCACGCCTTGTTCTGGTGTCGTGGGTCAGCCTCATCATCACTGGGCTGCTCACAGGCTCCATGGGGAAGCAGTGCACAAACAAGCTGTGGCACATCCTGCTAGAATGGGGTTTCCCTGTGGCACCAGCACCAGAGAAATGACCCACAGTGTTCCTGTGCTGTCCCTGAGACATTGCAATGCACATCCTGCAAGACCTCAGCCCCAGCATAGCCACCCACAGCAGTGAGCCCCAGTTCCTCTGCAGAAGCCCAGGGCCAGCCTGCCAGAGCTGCAGGGTTTTAAGGCTCCTCCAAAGCCTCCAGGTGGATTCTCTCATGTTACAAGAATGGTTCGTTTTACAGCCCCTTTCCTGGCCTGGGAACTCACAGCAGGGAGGGGGTGACGTGCAGCATGGCTGCACAGCCCCAGCATCCTACGCTTGCCCTCTGTCCCTCAAGAAGACCATCTACTCTCCAAGGGACAGGCACTGCTGCTTCAAAGACAACCAAAGCAGAATCCTCAACACCCAGCGCTGCAACTCTTGGAACTCAGCCCTGGTCAGAGAGCATCCTGGTCCTGGGCCCACTGTTCCCCCTGCACTCCCTCCACTCTTGTCTCTCCCAAGCCACAGAGGACCCTTGGCATCCATAAGAGATTTACATAGCTAGGAGCTGCCACCCACCAAAACCCCACCCACTAAGGCTGCCATCCCTCCTGGTACCCACATGTCACTGTGCCCTCCCACACTAGAAGCTCCCTTGGGAGAAGGTAAAGGACATCTTACAGGGCCATGGCTGTACACAGCTGACTCGAAGCAGGTAACTCCACCAGCTGAGCCCACCCTCTGCCACCCCCCCACACGGTGCTGCTGAACACTCGGGAGCAGCTCTCCGAATATAGCAGCATCAAATAGCTCCATCAATAATGCATTGCTTCTGCTTCCTCTCACTGCCGTGTTTTTGTTGCTAACATGCGTGTCCTTCCTGTTAGCAGCTGCCTCCTCCCCACCAGCTAGGCCAAGCAGGGACACAGCCACGGTGGGATGGTGATGGCAGCTCCCCCAGCTCCAGGTCCAGTTCCTGTTGACACAGAGCCCCATCTATACCACTCGGGGGCAGCCTGGGGTTCTGGGGGCAAATCCTGCTGCCGTCCAAGCCTCCTGCTGCGCACGCGCTGGCAGCAGGCAGGGAGACTCGGCATGCCGTGGCTGCCCAAAGGATTTGGCAGGGGCACCAAGCTGGGAGGAGCATAACGACATCTCCCCAGCCTCAGCAGGGAAATGCCCCTCTGCAAGGACTTTTGGCAGCCTGGCAGTCCCCATACCCAGGCGGCACCCCCATTCCCAACTCCATGCAACGCCGCACCACATCAGGCTCCTCCAGCAGCTCTGCGTTGCCATCCCCGGCAGGGAGAGAGCTCCTGCTGCCGTGCTCCTGCCTGCCCCTGCCCGCAGCTGCCCCGGGCTCACCCCGGGCCCACCCCGGGCCAGTTGAAGCAGGCAGGTCGGGGTGCCTGGACCTGCCCCATGCCCAGCTGAGTTGCGTGCCTGCAATGCCACGAGCTCCCATGGGCTCCTAGTAGGGAGGCAGGAGCTGGTGTAGGCAAAAGCTGGCACCCATCACCCTGCAGCTACTCACAGCAGGCAGGAGCAACCTCTGCCCTGGAAGGGAGACCCCCAGGCTGCACAAAACCCGGGTTGGAGGAGAATGCATGTTGCAGAGCAGAGGTTGGTGCAACTGGCTGCTGTAGAATGGTCCAGCCAACACCACCAATGTCCCAGCCTGGCTTGGGCTGCAAGCACTATGTACAGCCACCTGGGCTGCACTGCAGAAATCTGGCTGCATACACACCTGTCCCTTGGTGTGTAGTAGAGGGCCTCAGGCTGCTGCTCCTGCAGAAAGCAGGGGCCCTCCCAACCTCTGCGTGCCACTCTCTCAACCATGGGTCCATCCTGGGGCACAGGCACCACCTTGGTGCAGGGTAACCTCTGCTACCTGACTGTGGGTTCTACAAAGCTGGGGCAGAGAGACACCCTGCAAAAGGGGGGCTGGAGCTACATCCCACAGGGCCCCCCAAAGGAAGTGGCAGCAGAGGGGTGCGGGCAGGGTGTTATCAGTCACCCTGTGGGCAGGGCGGGTCAGGGCTGGACAGGGGCCAGCGCCTGCCACAGCGGAGATTATGCTTCGGGTTTAACGTTCATCCCCATCCATGACCTGCCCAGGAGAGAAGGGGGTGAGCTGCACTGGGAGGCTGGTCTGACAGCTTTGGAGACTCCTGAGCCCCACCAGCACCCCTGCTCAAGAGGGACTCCCAACAATGGTGCACAGCACACTTTCCCACATTCCCCTTTTGGGAGCACACAGCAGTGAACCTCCCAAAAACCTGCCAGGCATCACCCCTGCTGCAGCCACCCCAACCCTGCCCAGCAGAGACCCTGGCAGAGGGGCAGACTACTGCCACTATCCCTGCTCCAGGTGGGGCCCAGGAGCCCCCTGGCAGCCCTGCCTGCTCCCCAGCAGCCTCCCCCCGGCACCGGCAGGAAACCACAGCCGCAGCCTGCGGGCAGCTGATAACGGTCACCCAGCCCCATCCTGCCTGCACCCCAGCACCCGGGGAGCTGTCCCCACACCCACTGCTCCCCGGGCCCAGGGCTGCACCCACACCGTGCACAACGGCAGCCCCAGGGCTCAGTGTCACCCTGCACAGAGCCGGGGGGTCTCGCTGACAGTGCGGCTGGTGCTCCAGGACTCACCAACAGTTGCTGTGCATGGGCACCACGCTCCCAAGTGTCCCAGCATGCTCCTGGCACACCATGCAGACCCATGCCTCATGTGTTCTAGCAACATGGATATGACGGGAAAATCCCAGAGCACAGTGCGGGAGGAGAGGGTGGCATGAAATCCAGGGATCTGACACACAGGGATGAGTAGGGGACACTTGAGCTGCTTCGGGTCCAGCCCTGCCTGGGGGCATACAGCCACCTGGCCAGTGCATTCCTGGCCACAAGGGTACCTCCCTGCCCTGGAGGTCCCATCCCCCAGGGGCATCCCCTCACTCGCCAGAGAGCAGCTTTTACGCCAGAGAGCAGCTTTTACGGCAGTTTGTGCTGACCTCCCTGCCCTGGAGGTCCCATCCCCCAGGGGCATCCCCTCACTCGCCAGCTTTTACGGCAGTTTGTGCTGGGCAGGTAACAACATTCCTGGAATAAACTTGGGGCCCAGTGCAAATACACAGTGCTGAACCTGCTGGCATTGGTGTGGCACTAACCCATGCAGGATTCTCCAGGCAAATCCTGGATGAGCTCACACTGGCCCCAAGGAGCGCTGTGATGGTGCCTCACACCAACAACAGGACCCCTGAGGAATCCCCTCACTGAGCACCAGGCAGCCACAAACCCATCAGACTTCGCCACAGCATGCCAGGAGTGGGCAGGAAACACAGCACACGCCATATCTCGTGTCAGGCACGTCTCTGCTAAGGGGGACAGGGCAAGTAACACCTTTCACCCAAGCATCACTGGCAACATGAAGAAAGCCTGGACTAAAGCACATCAATATGCACAACGAGGCCTCGGGACCCGTGCTGCTCCCCTCCTCCCCAGCAGGCCCAGGGGCACCCCAAGGTGCCAGGCTCCCCCAGGGGTGTTTGGGAGCCAGAGCCCACAGAGGTCAGGGCTGCCTGCCCCCCCGCCGCGGCACTCAGCCCGCTCGCTGCCATCCCTTTCCCAGCGCATCTGTCGCAGAAGGCATGTGGCACAGCTCGGCCTCGTGACAGTGGGGGATGCACGGCGCCAGCTCGGCAGAAGGGAGGGATACGGCAACGGGCCGTGCCCTGGCTGGACATGTCCATCCCGGGACCCAAAGCACGTGCCTTGGGAAGCTCTCCCTCCAGCCAGAGGGGCGCACAGGCTGGTTCTCTGCTATGTGTCCCAGGGAAGGTGCTGACCTTGGGAAAGTTGCTTCCCTGCTATGAAGCTGGAGCCAGCCCCGCAGGGAGGGAGAACAGCTCCACTCTGCTCTGCTTCCCTCCTCCCCCCCGCACTGACACCATCACTACAGGGGGAAAAACAATGATAATAATAAAAATAATTAAGGAAGAAAGTGCAGAGCATGCTGGGAGAGTGCGAGGTGCCCCCAGGGGTCAGGGCCCCGCTGGGGCCTGGATGCCAAGACCTGTCTGCTCCAAGCAGCCCTGGGCACAGCACCACCAGCACCAGCCAGCTGCTGCCCCAGCCGCTGCCAGCTCCCCTCTGAGCCCATTACGCTGCTCACCTCTCCATATCTGAGGTGGGGGGCAAAGCCCCCTTCAGGCCTCCACTGGCCCCAGCAGCTCCCCACCATCCTCGGGCACAAGAGTTCCTAGCTGACAGCCTCCCTGCTCCAAAGCTCTTGCAGAGGGGAAGAAAGAAGCAGGGAAACATCTCTGGAGGGGTGCAGGAGGAGCTGCAGTGGGGCAGGATGCACCCCCTGGGATGGCAAGGAGTACATTCCCTCTGGGAGGGCACAACTTGGAAGGGGGGCAGCCAAACCCCCCCCCCGGGGCAGCAGCTCCCAAGCAGGAAACTCCTCCAAGTTAATGCAGCCCTGAAGAGCAGCCTGGGCAGAGCGGCTCATTAAATGTTTCTGGCTGGCGGGAGGCCAGCGGCAGAGCTTGTTTTTTCTATATTCCGATAAACAGTCCGGGGAGGGGAAGGGGGAGGGGGGCGCAGGCTCTCGATGTGCCACCCAGCCCCGGAGGGGGAGCGGGGGAAGACGCAGGGGGCACATGAACATGGCACGGCAACACTGCACAGCAGCCTCGTGTCCTCCCTGCCCCGGGGCAGCGGCAGGGGCAGCGTGGGGGGCACACAGCACATGAAGCCATCCACAGGGATACTCCCAGGTGAGGGGTGACCCCACGGCTCCCCATCATCACACCGAGGGAGGACCCCCCTCTTTGCACCCACCACCATGCCGATGACATTCCCAGCGGCGTGGGGCCAGCTCCCGGGGAATACGGCGGGGCCCCACCGCTGGCCGCCACACGGCCTTCGCCCCGCCGAGGCGGGACCCCGCCAAGGCCGCGGCTGTCGGGAGGGGAGCCGTGCCCGGTGCGGGGTGCCTGCGGGGCGGGCGCTGTGGCTGCTCGGCCTGGCTCGCAGGGAGGTTCACGTGACTTTCTGCTTGAGGAAGCAGCGCTCTGGCAGCTTCCAGTGGGAGATGGAGGAGGAGGAGGAGGATGGGGGAAGGGGCCGCCTGGCTTCATAGAAACACGGCGGCGAGGCGCAGGCAGCGCAGGGGCGGGGGGCCGCGCAGGGGCACCCCTTCCCACCCCGGCTGTGCAGCTGCAAACCCCTCGGCAGAGGCGGGGGAGGCACGGGGACCGCGTGCTGTCACAGCACCCCGCTGCCCCCAGCAGCCCCCCAGCACGGGCTGCTGGCCTAGCAGGAGGCTCTCTCGGGACCACAGGGATGCTGCCACGGGAACTGGGCTGAGGAGCGTCCCTGCTGTCCCCCCACAGGGACCCCATGTGCCAGATGCCAGGGAAACAGCAGAACCCTCTCCCCAGGGCCCCCCAAACTTGGCTCCCTGTCTGCTGGCCACCGCCACAGGGAGCTGGTGCTGGAGAGGTCCCAGCAGCCCTGCGAGCCCCCTGCCCTGCCTTGCTCCTGGCACGGCAAGGTTCCGCACCAGCAGCAGGCGATGCAGCCAGGCCGGCTGCCCCAAACCTGCCCCCAAGCCCAGGCGTGCAGAGGAGTATCCTTGCGGCAGCACCCTCCCAGGTGCTGAGGCCTCACCAACTCATCACACCTCCTATGTAGTCCTGCAGCCTGGCCAGCCCGCAGGCTCCAGAATTAGGAAGAAGCTCTCCAGCAGACACCCCACAATGGCCATGGTGGGGGCCATACAGCATCCATGTCCACCAGCAGCATTGCCAAGCCTCTGCAGGGACACTATGCCTCACACCCACACGGGCAGCTGTGGCACCCCACAGACCTACTGCTCCAGCCACAGGGGCACTTCGGGGTCACTCTCCACAGTGCCACCTGCATGCCTGCCCAATGCCCCTACAGCACTCTGCCTGTGGGGTCCCAGTTCCAGGCTGGTACCAGCATCCATGTGCTCTTGGGTCCCAGATCTCTTAGTCCAATGGATCTCAGCATCCATGCCATAGGAACCCCAGCACCCATGCCACGGAGTCCGAGCCTCACAACCACATCCTAGCACCCATGCCATGGCGTTCCAATCCCACAGTCAGACCCAAGCGTGCATGCTCTAGGGACTCCAGCCCTTCAGCTGGATTCCAACAGCCTGCACCATGGGGACATCACCCCCATGACTGGACCAAATATCCCCACCAGAGTGACTAGGACTCCAGTCCCCACACCTTGCTGACACCCATAGCTTATCCCCAGCACCAGCACCATGGCCAAACCTCAGCACCTACACTGAAAAGCCCCGTGTTGTAGTCAGCCCCCAACAGCCATGCCCCAGGAACCCAGCCCCATAACCAAACCCCAGCACCAATATCACAGAGACCCCTGCACCAATGCCAGACGCCAGCACCAATGCCATGGAGAATCCAGCACCAACACTGTAAAGACCTCAGCCCCTTAGCTAGATCCCAGCACCAATGCCATGCAGTCCCAGGGACCAATACCACGGAGAACCCGTCCCCATAATTGGACACCACCACCAATGCCTTAAAGAGACCCCAGCATTAATGCCAAGGAGACACCAAGCACCAATGCCATAGAGATCCCAACACCAACGCCATGGAGACCCCAGTCCTGTAGCTGGAGATCTCAGCCCCAGAGCAGGACAGCAACATCAATCCAGGGGGGACCCCAGCCCCACAGCCGGACGCCAGTGCCCATTCTTAGGGGCCCCAGCCGCACAGCCGGACCTCGACACCAACACCACGGGACCCCAGCCCCACAGCCGGACCCCGACACCACTGGGGTCCCCACCCCGTAAGCGGCCCCCAGCTCCCCACCCAGCGCGATGCCGCGGGGACTCCAGCCCGAGGGGCAGCCCCCGCCCCGGCGCCCGCCACTCACCAGGGCATGCACAGCCCACTGACATCTTCACATGCCTGGCCCGGCCGGGGGTCGCTGCGCGCTGCCCGGGCCGCGGGGGTCTCGCATGGGCGGCGCGCCGCGGGCTCCGGCNCTCAGGGTGAGGGGCGGGGGATCCCGGTGTGTGAGGGGGGGTCCGCGAGGGAGGACAGGGAGGGAAGGACGAAGGGTGCCCCCTCCGCTCTGAGGAGGCTCTCGGCGCTGCCCCCTGGGGTTTGCGGCCAGCGGAGCAGGGGTAGCGCTCTCCCCAGAGCCCCCGGGTGGGTGAGGGTTCTCAGGGCTGCGGGGGGTCCCGGGGGAAGCACAGGGTTGAGGCTTCCGTTCCCCCCCGGCCGGGACTGCTCTTCCCAGGGCCTGAGGGAGTCTCAGCTGGAGGGACGAGTGCTCAGGGACCCACGGCCCGGGTGGCCGATGAGAGCCCCGGGTGTCTTGGGGCTTCCACCTGGGAGGCCGTGGGACGAGCAGAGGGCGTCACGGCTGTTCCGCATGGAGGAGCCTGCTGAAGGCTTGTGCTTTTTGGGACCTTGCCAGTGTCCCAGCCCCGGGGCACGGGAAAGACACGGCGCTGTGGAGGTTGTAGGTGGGAGGAAAGGGGCCAGAGAGGGCCGGAGGGCAGGAAGGAAGGGGATTCGCAGCAGCGCTTTGCACAGTCAGGGAGAGTGTGACCGGCGATTGCTGTGCCTTGTGCAGAAGGGGATGGCAGAGGCTGCTGGACGGGAGGCTGGGAGCTGCTCTGGTCTGTGCTGCACCCTGTGCTGGAGGGATGTGACAGCATCCCGGGTGAGGTTGGGGGCCAGAGATGCCAGGGCAGAAGGAGCAGAGTGCCATACGGACAGGGTCTCTCTGGGGGACACCCACCCAAGAGCACCTCACCAGGGATCCTACGCAGCTCTGCTCCTGCACACCAGCTGTAGCACCACAGCCCAGTCTGCAAAGACAAGCACTGTCCCTCTACTGCCCTGCCAAGATGCAGCCCCAGCTCCACGATGGCAGCAGTGTCCTGGGCTGAGCAAACTGCCCCAGGGGACCCAAAGCCTTCTCTTTCTGAAGGGCCAACTCCAGCCATCTCCTCCTGCCTGCTTGGGACTCACATTCCTCTTTACTGAGTGGAGTGTCCTTTAAGCATCGCATGTTTTTTGAGCTCTCCTTTTCACGCTGTGCCTATGAGCCCTGAGCAAGCTGCCCACCCTGGGTGCTGCACAGGCTGAAACTGGATGGCTCTGAGCAGCATCTGGCTGTGCCTGGCCAGGGAGTGGCCACAACACAGAGGGGGAAGGGAGGGAGCCAGGGATGTAGAATGCGCATTTTCCTTTCTGGCTGTTGTTTGTTTTTCTTGTAAACCAGCAGGAATGCCTGGTGTTGCCCTGTGCCAGGAGTGCATCCCTGCTGGGGATTATACTGGGGGAGGGAGATACCTGCAGGTGGGATTCCCTATGGGTCCCCTCCAGGGACCCTGTGTGCAAGGAATATGGTCCCACTCTACAGGATGCACACCAGGCTAGGCTTGCTCTGGCAGAGATCAGCCTTGTGCTGCAGGGTCCTGCCACACACAGGGACAGAGGGATTAGGCAGGTTGCTGCATGTCCTGGATGTGCCCAGGGGAGAGGACATGACAGGAAAGGAGGGTGTGGAGCAGGATAAGGAAAGCTGCAGGGCTCCGATGGGAACATTGCTCCACATCCCTGTCAGCAGGTCTCTGGGTGCCACGTTACAGACAGCTTCTCCTCAGGCCAATGGACAGAAACATTGACATTTCAAAAGTGACTTGTTCCTTGACCACACCTGGGCTGCAGAGAACCTGGCACACTTGCGCAGCCTCCCCAGCTTCCTCTGCAGTGCCAGAAGCAGGTGCTGGCCTGAGGAGCCAGTTACATCCAGCAAATCCCCCACACCCCAGCGGTGTGCTCAGATTCGCCCATTGCAACAGGTGTGCTCTGCAGCACCCAGGTATGGATCCATAGCCCCGGAGATCCACAGCCACCTGTCTGTGGATGCTCAGACAGCATTTTGGCAAGATGCAAGCGTTGGTGAGAAGTGCTGTGGGCTCCTTGGGTGAGGAAGTGAGGGGAGCAGCTCCCCTGGACAGAGAGCCTGTTTGTGGCTAGGGAGGAGCAGCCCCTGCGAGGCAGGAAGTGATGTGGGACGGGTGATCACATTTTAAAGTCCCTTGTGGCAGGGGTGGAAGGAAGGAGAGCAGGATGAGGCTCCATGTGGCAGGCATAGTTCAGTCCAATGACCAGGCACACAGAGCCGAGAAAAGCAGCTCTATCCTGTGGATCCCAAGGGAATCTGTCCTGGGCAGATCTGTGCTCTAGGGACTGATGTAGAGGCAGGGACAATAGCCCCCTGCCAGGTAAATCCTGCACTTCAGAGCTCCAGTGAGATGTGCACACTGCACCTGTGCTGCTGTAAGCACATCCCTGAACTCCATGAGATGATCCTACCATCTGTCTGGAAGCCAGAAAAAGAGCCATAGGAAGTGACAGCACCCAAAGGGCCACTGGGTTTCCTGAACAGAGGGTACCAAGCAGGGCCAGGCCAAGCACCTGTGCACACCAGCATCTGTTGCCTTCTTGAGGAGCCGGGCTGGATAGCAGCTGTGTCCAGTGAGCCTAGTTTGGCTCCCTCACGTTTTCCAGGTGATCTACTGTGTGCCAGCTTTGGTGATCAGCACGATGCCAAGCACCCAAGCAGTGAGCTGGGTATACCCCGCCCGTTGCCATGCCAGGAGGCTGCACAGCAGCTCACGGAGCCCATCTCCCCTTTCATACCCGATAGTTTTTTTTCATCTCCCCTGTGCCCACCACATGTGCGTGTCACCCCCACCAGCCCCCCACGAGGCTGGGCTCAATGGAGCACCGTGGCAGTGCTGCAAGGCACCTGGGGCAGAGGGAAGGCCCGCAGCAGCTCTGCCTGCCTCCCGGGCAGCGCGGGGACACGCGGGCGGCCCCGCACACGTGCGCGCAGAGCCGGCGGGGCGGGGCCGCGGCGCCGCGGGAAAACGCGCGCCTGCCCCGCCCCCAGGGGGCGCTTCCCGCCCCTCCCACCGCGCGGCGCGGGGCTGGGCCGACCCTGCAGGTCCCCGCCCGCCGCAGCGATGGCGGCGAAGCCCGCGGGTCTGCCCGCCCTCAAGATGTCCTCCCGCGCCGCCGCGGCCGGGCTTCCCCTCAGGCTGCTGCCCGCCTCTCGGCGCGCGGCCGGCGCCGAAAGGGTGCGCTCCCGGCGCACCGCGCGCGGGCGGGGCGGCGTGGGGGCCGCCGGGAGCTGTAGTGCGGGGCGGTCCGCGGTCACGTGGCGCTCTCGGCAGTGGCCGCGCTGGGAGCAGAGGCGCCAAGATGGCGGCGCGGCGGGGCGGAGCGGTGCCCGCCGCCAACGGGCCCGCCGCACCGGCGGCGGGCGGGGGTCGCGGCGCGGGCCGGCGGCGTCTCCACTGGCTCTGGAGTGGGGCGCCCTTTCTTTGGGTGGGGGAAGGGGGTGCCCGGAGCTCTCCCGCCGGCGTGGGGTGTCGGCGCGGGAAGATCACGGGGCTAGGGCGGCGCACCACGGCCACGGGACCCGGCGAGACGGGTGGCTTGGTGTCCGCTGCGGGAGATGACACCCCGGCCTTGGGTAGTGGGGGACGGGGGATGCCGCTCGCGTCATTCCCCCGCCGTCCCTCCATCCCGGCGCCTCTCTGCCACCTGCGGCCGCGGGGAGCTGCGGCTGGCGCGGTTTGGGACACCGACACCCGCCGGTTTCGGTGGCAGGAGCTCTGGTTGCAGAACGTGGCCCGGGCCGGGAGAGGTTCCCCCAGCCGTACCGAGAGCTTATCCACGGGAAGCGAGGCTTTATCCCGTAGCAAGAGGTTCCCGCGCCGGGGCAGGCGTGGGACGCGGCGCTGCCGCTGTCACCGGCCCCGGTGGGGCCCTGCCGGGCTGGGCTGGGCGCGGGGATGCAGCACCCCAGGAGGGGCCGCGGGGGCACCTGCGTTGTGCGTTTGTCGGGATTTTTGGGGAGGAAGCCCTAGGCTTCTGCCTCGGTCAGAGTCCTCCTGGGGGGCTGCGGGGGAGACCCCCCATCCCGACCCCGGGCTGGAGGACGCCGAGCCCGCCTCGCCCCTCCCCGACGCGGGCAGAGTGGGCTGCGTACGGGGGAAGAGAGGTGTGTTCCCGCCTGATGTTTTCCGAAAGCAGCAGAGGAACCCACGGAGCATCCTCGGGCTGTGCCGCGCTGGCGGGCGGAGCCCCCCGGCTTCCCGGGCTTACCCCGCGCCCTTGCCGGCAGCTCCGGCGCGGTGCGAGCAGCCTTGGCAGCCGGCCGGGGACCATGGCCGCCCTGTGCTCGGGGCGTAGCCGGAGCACGCCGGGCACACGTGTCAGCAGCGGCCTGCGGGGGCCTCCCTTGTCCCTGCCGGGGACCAGAGCAGCGAGCGCAGTGTACCCTGCGCGGGTGGGTGCCGGGGGAGCTGGTGGCCTCGCTTAGCCTGGGTTCATTGCAAGCAGTTAGCTCCAGTCCCCGTACCCTGCGTGCCCAAAGCCCACTCTGGGGCTGTGGGCATCCTCCCTTCTCCCCGGCTGGCTGCTTGGGCACAGCGTGGCCAGAGCCGAAGCCTGTCCTTGAACATTCCTGTGACCCTCTTCCCTGCAGCGCTGCTTAAAGCCAACACAGGGAGCTGTGAAGGAAGGCACGGCGGGTTCCCCTCTCCCCTCCGGGCTAGGAGTGACAGGGGTCTCTGGCAGGGAGGAGAGCGGGCAGGGACGCTGGAGCAGGCTGGGCTGGTTCGTACCCCCGCCCAGACGCGCAAGCGATGCTCAAGTGATGAGGGCTGCAGGAGGTGCCCGTCCCCAGGTGGATCAAAGGGAATCCTGGGGGAACACAGCCCAGGCCGGTGACTCACGGCTGTGAGACTCCTTGTTGCAAGGCGCTGAGTCAAGGGAGTCGAGGAAGGCATGGGAGGTTGCCCGCCCTCCCTCCCGGGCTGCGGGCAGGAGCCACAGGAAGAGGCCATTTGAGTGGGAGGGTTTTACTTCCCTCCCTCCTAATGTCCAGCGCTGATCACAGCTGGAAACCTTTTATTACGTGTTTTCTTTGGGGAGAGCCTCCCTGTGGCCAGATGGGCAGGGCTGTGCAGCCCCAGGGTGTCCTTCGGATCCCTTTGCCATCTACAGGCAGGGGTCAGATGGTCCCTGGGCTGCCGATGCTCCATCCTGCTGGCTCCTTCGGTGGCCCGGCTACCTCTGCCTGCCGGTCACCGCTGACTCAGGGTTGCACTCCGGGGCTGGGCGTGTGAGCCTGGATGTCCTCCCAGTATCTGTGTGAGGATTGGTCCGGAATTGCAGCCGGGCTGCGCCTAGAGGGCTGCCAGCAGGCGCTGTGCTCTGACCAGCAGCCAGCACGGGCGAGGGAGGGGACTGGAGATGCTGAGCAGGAAAACTGCTCTAAAACTGCTCCATTGCCTGATCTGCATGGTGGCATGGAGTGGTGTCCTGGTGTCACTGGTGGGCTCCACTTCCAGGCAGAGGGCCCTCGAACTGGCTGGTCTGGGCTGGCAAGCTCTCTGCTGAGCCCCAAACCACTGTAGACTCCTGGTCCTTAGGGATGTCATGTCACAGACTGGGGGAATTTGGGATGGGTAGCTTCAGGGCTTTGCTGTGGATGTCCTGGCTTTGATTCCCAGCCTGGTCTTGGGATGCCTGTGTTCTGGGGTTGCACAGGGCTCCTGGCTGTGCTGTGGCCAGCAGTGCCTCCTTGGTCTTATCAGAGGAAGTCTGAAGAGCCCCAGGGACCAGGGGTTTGGGCACGTGGCTTTGGTGCTGTTGTATTTTAGAAACATCTATTTTGCGAAATGCCTGCTGTCTCTCTGGTGCAGTTTACTGCTTGCTAGAAGAGGATTTCAAAGTGTTAGCAGCTTCTCTCTAGGGACAAGGTACAATTTGTTCTGCATGGGCACAGGCTCACGCAAGCTGTGGTACCTACATGAAACAGGTGAACTGCATCATATGTGCATCCCCCAAGGTTCAGCCATATTCTCACGGTGCTGGTGCTGCTCCAAGGGCAGGAAGGGGGGTTCGCAGCCTGCTAGCTTTGGGAGGGAGGTGTACTCTCCCAGGGCTCTGTCCTTGGTGCCCTTATCTTCCCAGCCTCCATTATCTCCCTGCCTAAGCCCATCTACAAACAGGAATTCGCATCCTGTCTCATGCTGGTGGCACGCCTGCACTGCTGCTCTGCTCTTGCCCTGTGGCTCTGCTCAGCTGGGGGCTGCAGCCCCTGCCCTGGCCCAGCATCTGGCTTTTCCTGGACATCCTGCAGCATGGCTGTGTGGCACCCTGGAGTGTAGTGCAAATACTTTTTTGAAGTTACCCAAGCATCCCTGAAGGTGGCTGGGGGACTGGAAAGGATGTGGGGTTGGGAATTTGGAGGAGGAAGAGTAACAAAGCTGTTTTGGTCCTGGATTGCAAGCACAGACCATGTCATCTTGTAGCCTGCCGCAGAGGTATTGGGGTAGGGCTCTGGCAGTGGCAGCTGGCTGCACCCCTCTTGCTGACTCCTGCACTTTTGTTATGAGTTTTGTAATGGTTTTGGGCTTATCTGAAGCGCTAACAGCCAGAATTGGAGGAGCACATGACAGTCCATGAGGTGGCTGGAGCTGGTCTGTCCCCTCCCTGTCCTGCATGACCACTGTGTGGTGTTGGGTAGAGCGTGGTGTTTTATCCATTCATCTTTCCCAGTCCTGCAGCTGCGGAGTGAATCAGGCAGGAATTTTCGGTGTGGAGGCATCCTGGGTAATTGGAAGGGTCTTGGGCTGAAAGCAGCACAGGCCTTTGTGCAGTGGACTCTCCTGAAAGCAAGGGGGAAGGTCCCCTATGCCACCCTGTGACCTGCTTCCCCTGTGTGTTCAGGGCGCTGGGGGTGCCCAGCCACAGTTTGCAGCACAGGCTGTTCAGAGCCCATGTGTACTGGGAGGAAATCAGTGCTGGTAGTGAGGCTGTGCAAAGTGTTTACCTGGCTCCCCATGCTCCTCAACAGTGCTTTTCCCTTGAGGATGATGACCTGAACTTAACATCGTTGGATGCAGAAACCATCTTAGAGGCTGAACAGATCCTGGGGACAATGCAGAACTATCTTGACTCCTCTGTGATCTCCATCATTGAGGATCTTTCTCTGAGCGAGGTGGGAGCTCACACACAGATGTGGGATGTGGCGGCCGGGCTGGCCTTGGTCGTGGCATGGGTGGGGGGAATGGCAGTGTCCCCATTGTCCAGGTCTTTGGGCTGTATCCCATTGCTCTCTGAGACCATCCCTACCCTTGCAGCAGAGCAAGGCCTGCCTGGATGCACAGAATGAGCTGTCCCTGCTGACTGCCATCACAGAGATCCTGGACAGCACGGATGATGAGACCTTGTCCCCCTTTGATACCATCATGGATGCAGAGCTGCTGACCTCACCTCGTGAGCGGGAGAATCCCTCGGTAAGTTGGGGGGCAGATGCAGCCTGACCCCAGAGCCCATGGGAAGCTGCTCAGGCAGGGCTCTGCTGGGTCCTAGCATGAGGGTCCCCTGCAGCAGTAGGACCCTGGTCCCCAGCATCCTGAGATGTACTCTCATGACTGTTCCAATATGAGATAAGTGCTGTGGAGGGCCATGCCTCCCCCTTGAGTCTTCATATAGAGCCAGGGGTGTGCCAGAGGCTTTGGGGAGCAGCATGTCCCGAATGGGAGCTGTGTGCAGTGTGGGTGAAACAGGGCTGCTTGCTCCTGGGCTTTGTGGGGTGAAGTGTGTGGGCACTGTGGAGCTGGGGGTCGCCTGTCCCCTTCAGCAGCATAGACTGCCACTGTCTCATCTTCTGTCTGTCTTTCCAGTTTCAGAAGTTTCTCACCTTATCCCGCCCGTTGCTGGAGTGTGAGAGCCCTACCCTGGAACAGCCTAAGGCTCTCAGGCCTCTCAGCAGCAGCAGCAGCAGTGTCTCTGTGGTTGGGAAGGTGAGCAGCTGAGCAGGGCGAGCTGAAGCAGCAGTGTTGGGGTGGTGCTGGGATAAATGCCTCTGCCCCAGCTTTCCCTCCTGGCACAAGCATCCTTTCCCTGAGATGATGCTTTTGCAAGGCACCAGTGGCAGTGGGAGCAGGGTCTGCCTCACGTGGTGGGTTCCAGGGACTGGGGATGCTCCCATAGGAGCATCAGATTTCCAATTCTGTTTTGTTTTACTGGGCAGGTTGAATGTGTCCCAGCTTTTTGTCGGCCATGGGGCTTTGCTGTAGAGTTGCAGCAGACCCAGTTGGCTGTCCTGGGGGAGTGCTACTAAAAGCCCAGGAACTGATGTTTGTGTGGTCCCCCTTCCCAGGCTGACACAGATGTGGCCTGGGACCGTGCTACTCATGGCCTCGAGGACCCAGTGCTGCCAAAGAAGCAAGTCTGCAGTACCCCGAGAGTGGAGAGGAAGGTGGGCTGGCACCGAGCCCGAGAGCAGCCCCTGCCACAGCGCAGTGATGGGGAGGAAGAAGAGGAAGAGGCTGCCTTGAGCTTGGAGGTAGACGGCAGCATGGAAGCTGTGAATTTCTGTGTGAGCGAGGCAGGGGCGGTGCTGGAGGAGCCTGAAGACCCCTGCATCATCAACACAGGTGACGTATCCCTGAGTGAGCTGGTGAAGTCCATGCACCCTTACTGCCTGCCCACCTTCACTGTGTGCCTGGACCCTGACACAGAGCCTGTGGCCAAGGAGCTTCTGAGCAGTCCTGTCTTGCTGGAGATTGTGCCTGGAGAGGGAGAGAGTGTGGAGATCCCTGTGGTTCTGCAGCCCTTGACTCCCAGCTCCCCTGAACTGGAGCCCCAGCTGCTGGGAGTAGAGGAGACTACCAGGGAGTCAATCCCAGAAGATCGAGGGGAGCTGCCCGGAGCTCCAGCCCAGGAAAATGGGTTGGAAGAGGGGAAGGAGGAAAAACTGCCTGGGAAGGAGCCTTCATGCAGTACCCCAGAGGCCACCTCCCCACTGGAGACAGTGGCACCTGGAGCCTCAGGTCCCAACAGCAGCTCCTGGCACAGCACAGAAGCCCCAGCAGGTGGAAAACGTGAATGCTCTGAGAAGGGACGGGGCCGTGAGAGAGCAAGGAAGAGTCGGAAAAAGAAAGCAGAGGAGGACCAAAGCAAGCAGGCCAGGCCTGGCAGGGACTGTGTAGCCCACCGGCTCCGTTCTGCTGGCTCTGGACAGCCCCATGTCCAGCCAGCCATCAGCCGGCAGCGGGCAGAGTGTCCCTCTGTTCAGGTCTCAGACTTCCTGGCACAGCAGCTGGAGCGAGCCCGGAAGGAGGGGCAGATGGAGCTGCGTGCTGAGCGGGCACCACGGCCCCGGGGCAGGCCTCAGAGCACAGCAGGGGCCTTCCTGCCCAAGAAGGTGAAGCAGGAACTGCAGAAGGAGCCAGCACCAGAAACCGTCAATGGCCAACCTCCAGTGGCCCTAGAGAAGAACAAGACTCTGGTGTCCCTGGAGAAGACTGCACCAAGCGTGGAGGGGCAGCCAGCAGCTGCATGTCCCAGCCTGACAGACCAGGCTGAGGGCCAGGGAGATGCGCAGCCATCTGCCGGACAGAGCACTGGGGTCTCAGAGGCTGCCTCTCAGCTCCCAGAGCAAGGTGTTGGGCTGGAGCCTGCCCAGGCACTGCCAGCAGCAGAGCCGAGTGAGGGCCTGCCTAAGGAAGCCAAACCCAAGGCCCTGAGCCTACGTGAGTACCGCATCCGCATGCTGCACCGTCAGCCCAGCACGGGGGACAGCCAGGAAGGCAAGAAGCAAGTGGCCAGTAAGTGGCCCAGTGTCCCTGAGCCTCCAACAGAGCTGGCGGAGATCCCCTGCCTGGTGTCACCCATGCGCTCCACCACTGAGGCAGACAGTGCTCAGAAGGGAGCAGACAAACCCACCAGCCCTGCTGCTGTCCCTTCTCCTGCCAGCAAAGTTCCCACTGCTCTGACTCCAGCCTCAGCACCTGCCACAGCTCCACCACCGCCATCGACACCAATGCCTTTTGTCGCACCAAACGTGCCCCCAGCTGCTGGGGTGGCCCCCACTGGGATGCCGCCAGCCTCTGCCGGTGCTTATGCCCTTTACCCACCAGTGCCTTCCTGGCCCTGCTTCAGCCCGCAGCCCATGGGCTGCCATGCTTTGCCCCCACCACCCAGTGCCAGCTCCTCCAGTACTTTTCACATGGTGCCTGGCCTCCCACCTCCAGCCATGGCCTGGCCCCCTCCACCTTTGCCACCCCCGCCTCCATTTGGCCCAGGCGGCCCCTATGCCCCAGCTGGGTGGGCACCACCATCCTACTGGCCTGGAATCCCCATGCCACCTCCGGTGCCTTCCCTTGCGTACAGGGACCCCGGAGCAGCAGTGCAGGCCAGCGCCACCTTCCCAGCTGGCAGCCACCCTGGCACAGCCCCTCTGCATGGGCAGTCTCCTGCCACCCCTCTGCTCAGCTGCCCGGAGCCACCGGCCTTCCCCGCCCAGTCACCTGCTGCCCCAACCAGTGACCTGGGGACTGCAGGTGGCCCTGCCAGGCCGGCAGCTGGCAGGGTGTCAGATCCCAGGAGGCAGGCACGGATGGCAGGAGAGAGCTCCCTCCCCAAGGCCCCTCTAGCTCCAGCCCCAGCCCAGCCCCTGCCAACCCCCTCAGCTGCCACTGCCCAGCTCAGCAGTGTCCCTCCTGCAGTGCCAGTCCCCCAGGCTGTCCCCACGCAGGCTCTGGAGGAGTCCCAAGCTGCAGCTCCCAACCAGCTCCCGAAGGCCCCCTCAGCTGCCATCTGCTGCCCAGCAGAGGTGTCTCCTGCCCCTGTTGAGGAGTCCCCTGGCACCCATGCCACGGAGAAGGCTGTAGGGCCCGGGAAGGAGGCAGTGGAGAAAGCCCCGTTGGAGCCCAAGGCAGCTGCTGGGCAGGAGGTGCCCGGCCAAAAATCCACCTCCCAGGCTGCGGCACCACCACGGAAAGCAGGTCGAGAGAGCAGCCTTCCCACCAAGGCACCCACTGTACGGCCATGGAGGCACCAGCCACTCCTCAGCCCAGCCCAGCCCAGAGACAGCAGCAAGGACATTGTGCAAGCCTTCATCAGCGAGATCGGTGAGTGGGAGGGCTGCAGGATGCTGGGTTGAGTGTCAGCAGCCAGCAAGGCTGCAGTGCTGCCAGCAGCCTGGGTAGCAGGACTGGTTCCTGGCACTTCTGGGGGTGAGGGTGGCAAAGCCATGCCCACAGGGTTGCAGTACTCTGCTAGGATGTTGCCTACAGTGGATGGTCTGGGCTGGCTGTCCTGAAACTACTTCCTTCTGGGATTGCAGAGCTGGTGCTCATTTCCTTGTGGGAGACACACGTGCTGCAGGCTCTGTTACTGCTTTTCCTCCCCAGTGCTTGCCCCACCATCTAGGGAGGCTGATGTAGGGGGGGAATGGGGTTGGGGTGCATCGCTGCGGTGCTGGGGGAATTCCAGCTGATCTGACTTGCTGTGCTTTCTCCCTGGCTCAGGGATTGAAGCCACCGACCTGTCCAGCCTGCTGGAGCAGTTTGAGAAGTCTGAAGGTGCGGATCTGGCATGCCATCCCCTGCAGGGCTCCCTCCATGCCATGCTGGCCTCCCTGGGCTGTCCGTGCTTCCTGTGGCAGGGTGGTAGTGGGCGGGCTGTGATGCTGCTGCCTGCGGCCTCATGTTACCCTGCCCGGGTGTTTTGTCCTGTGGCTGTCTCTGCCTCTGTCTCCATGGCCTGTGGAAACACCTGGGGGTCCCCATAGCAGCCAAAGGGGTGGTGAAGAGTCTGTGAAGGAAAAAGGATGTGCAGCTCCTGTCTTCAGGGAGCTGGGTTTCAGGTGCTGTGCTCTTCCCAGCTGTTCCTGGGGTGCTCTGTTGATCCTGTCCTTCAGTCCTACTTGTTGCCACTCTCACCTACCTGTTCTCTTTTCAGCCAAGAAGGAGGAAACTCCTGTACAGCCCCCTGAGGAAAGGCAGCTGACAGGGAGCTCTGGGTGAGTCAAAACCTTGGCACCTGGTGCCCAGCATGGAGCCCAGCAGAGCAAGGGCACAGGGCAGCTTTCAGTCCTGGCAGGATTTGAAGTGTGCTGGGGCTGTGTCCATTGGCCCAAGAGGGACTGAACTTTTTGCTGGACTGGGACAGAGCTGGCACTTGGGGGGAAAAATTGGAACCAGTGATGGGCATGACCAGACTGTGCAAGTTTTATCCTTTCAGCTCTCTTGAATTCTTGTGAACTGGCCAGTGGGGCAGATTGAGTGGGTGCCCCAGGTGTGGGGAGTGGGGTTGGGCTTTGCTTGCTGTGTTTGACAAAGCTGTTTTCCCATTCCCAGGCCTGAGACCCAGCAGGAGGCACCAACCCAGCAAGACAGGAAGCCCCCAGATGGCCTGCAGGCCTCTGAGCTGGCCAATGTAGCAGGTAATGAATACATGGGACAAGGGAGGGTAGTCTGCCATGTTGTGGCAGGGCTGTTGCGTGTGTCTGGGGAGACACCCTGGGGAGTGAGGGGGGCTGGGATATGAGGGAGCCCCAGCTGGGTGAGTTGCAGCAAAGGGCTGCTCTTGTAAGCATTCTGGTGCTCTCCCAGGCCTCACACCCCCAGCGACACCTCCTCACCAGCTCTGGAAGCCTTTGCCTGCTGTCTCGCTGCTAGCCAAGACCAAGTCACCTGGGTCCATGCCCCAGGAAGGGCCCCAGAAGACAACCAAGCTGATGAAAGCCAAGCCACTGCTCCCAAACAAGATCCAGGTGAAGAGCATGGTGCCAGCCCCTGCCAGCACAGCCCCCAGCCACGTCTGCTCGGGAGACCATGACTACTGCGTCCTGGGTGCACCGCGGCCCGAGAGCAGCAGTATCCCTGGCACGCAGCCCCCTGCCGAAGGTGGCTCCCGCTGGAACGTCAAACACCACCGGGACATCACTATCAAACCCATCTCCTCCTTAACCAAACGGACGCTGGACCAACCTGAGCCCACCCCACCAGCCCCTGACACCACTGTGGGGCCCAGCCCGGAGCCCCTGGGGATGGCCTGCCCAGCTCCCCTGGATTATCGGACTACCATCCCCAACAAGGCCGCCACCGGGTGCAGCAGTCCCCCCACCTCAGTGCTCCTGTCTCCAGCTGCATCCCCCTGCCGGGACCAGGAGGTGCGGACTCCCAGTGCCCAACCCAGCCACGCTGCTGCCAAGAGATCCCTGCGCTGCTACCGGAGACCCCAGGACTCACCCAGCCCCTCTGCCGACAGCTGGAGGGCTGGCCGGAGCCGCGCCAGCCGTTCTTTCAGCTCCAGTTCGGATGGAGCTAGCGAGTCCTCATCTTCATCTTCATCCTCGTCCTCCCGATCCCGCTCACGGTCGCTCTCCCCACCTCCCAAGCGGTGGCGAAGGTAAGCAGTGCCTTGTTGCTTGCTCTTGGGGCAGTGTCTTGGTTTGAAAAGTGTCTGCTAAGGAGGGCAGGAGCCTCTCTTGAAATTGAAAATGTAAACTCCCTTCCTCTGAATTGTTATAATTTTGAAATTAAGGGGCTCTCAGGCAAAGATATGGGAATAGGAATAACAGTTCTTTACTAGGAAAATTAAAATAAAAATGTAGTAATACAAAAAACCACTGACAGAGTCAAAATGGTGAGGGTGTTGGTAGCAGTCCGATTAAATGGTGGGTGCTGTCCTCCTGGAGTGACAGGTGTGGTTGTGTTGAAGCAGTGATCCTGTAGAAGGATGTAGTTTTCCTCTGAAGGTTCAGTGGTGGTATAGATGGGCCTGGTCTTCCTCTGGGAATCCAGTGGAAAAATGCTCCCCTGGGTTTCCAAGTATCAGATTTTAATTTAGGTAAGAATGTTTGGCTCCTCCCCCTGGGTGGAGCATCTCGCAATGGGATGATGTGATTTTATGCAGTGAGAGTCAGTGGCCCATTGACTGAAGATATTTCCCTGGATAGAGGATGGGTCATGGAAGAGATAAAGAACACTGCTCCACCTGGTTTCAACAGGTGGTGATAGAATACGTACTTCTGGTTACATCTTTCATTGCAACCTAAGACAAGCAGTTGTCCAGTGGCTAGTCTTTTGCAAGAGCCCAGACACATCTTTACGGTCCTACTGGATGGCTGGATTTGATGCTTTTGTCCTTGTGGCCCTTCTGAAGAGATGTTTGGCTCGCAGAGGGTGAGGGAGCTGCAGCAACACCCTGCCCATCCAGTTCTGGCTGTAGCCCACATCTGGGCCCATATGCCTGCAAAGCCACCACTGAGCCAGGCTCCTTCTGGAACACCCAAACCGTGTTACAAGTCCTTGGCTGCATCTTTGCTTTTGGTTGCTTTTTTTGGAGTGTTACGGCTGGTGTTCATATTTGTGCTGTGGGGCTGCTGCAGCGTTTGGTATAGAAATGAGAGGAGCCACAGTGGAGCTCTCCAGGGATCTGCTGGAGGCAAGCAGGGAAAAACCTGTCTGGCTTGGCTGCCTCAGGGGCTCCTTGTTCTCCTTATGCAGGTGGCTGTGTAGGAAATGGGACACCTTGGACTCTGTGGAATGCATTTCTTTTGGAGTCCTTGTGCATCTGAGTGATGTGCAGCCTGTCCCAGCTGGGCTGGGAGGCACTGGAGGTGGTGAAGGGTTTCTCCTTCTGTCGTTCTCTTGGTGTTCAGCTGGTTCTGGAGACATCCCTGGGCATGAGGGGCCTGTCCAGCCAAGACCCCTTCATTGATGGCCAGTAAATGCAGAGGCTGGAGCTGGAAAGGACAGGTATAAAAGTGCCATGTTCCATGGATGTGCAACTTGGGGATTGTCAAGCAACATATCTGACTTGGCTTTCCAGCAAATGAGCTGGCCTTGTGCTGGAAAATGTCCCCATGTACTGTGCCACCCTGACTTGCTGTCCTCCAGGAGAATATGTGGCAGAGCCAGGCAGCGTGCCCTGCCAGACCTGGGTTTGCCCATGGCAGGGACCACCTATGGCTAGCATGTCTGGAGAGGGACTGTGCTCCTGGCTGGAGGAAGCACAGCTCAATCCCAGCTGTGTTTTGGTCTTGCTGTCCTTAAGCTTTCCCTGGCCCTGCTGGAGAAGCTCTTAGAGTCTGTGCTCACATGGCTGTTGAGCACAGCGTGGATATGGTGTTGTCCTGTGCATCGTGTGGGGCTCAGCACAGAAGTCCCAGCCCTTCTTGAGCCCTCCCAGGCACAGCCCTGTGCTTCACAGTTCCCCTGTGATTATTTCTTGCTCTTCAGAAGCTGTGCCTCCTATGAGCCTGCTCCCTTTACTCTGGCATTGGGAGCCAAATGGAGCAACATTTCTATAGTGTTGTTGCTGCCCTGGCAATCTTGGGCAGAGGCTTCCCCATCCTGGGGAGGGGTGCTGTCCGAGTGGGATGCTGGATACCATGGGGACGATGGATATCTTTTTCTGCTTTGGAGCCTTATGATGCTGGACAAAGGGAGGACTCAGCTGTATCTCTCCTATCCCCAGGTACCGCTCAAGATGTTCCCACAGCTCCTCCTCTCGCTCCAGCTGTGGGTCATGTGGCAGGTCCCGGGACAGGTCCTCATCCTCCTCATCAACATCCTCCTACTCATCCAGGTCCACATCCCGCAGCCAGTCCCGCTCCCCCTCGCCCCGCGGGAGGAGTAACAGGTGGAGAAGGTGAGCGTGGCCATCCTGCAGGGCTGTGAGCTCTCCCCAGCCCATCTCCCAGCCTTTTGTGGAGCAGGGATGGACCCACTCCTTCAAGATCTCCCTTATGTTTGGAATCACTGTTCTGACACCCCCATGATTTCATAGCTCATGTGCCTGGTTTCTGCCCTGACAGATACAGTTATGATGCACAGGACCACTACCAAAGGCAGAGGATCCTCCAGAAGGAACGTGCAATAGTGAGTGATGGAGGGCTGGGAATCTGGGACTAGAAATTTGTGGGTTCACAGCCCCTTTGTCACTTCAGAAACACAGGGGGTTTCTGCAGGGGGGTGCAGCCTTGCCAGCAGCATTGCTGGGAGGCCCTGGCCAAGGCACTGTGGTGGGAGGCCATGCAGGGAGGGTGTTCTGTGCGAGAGGTCCTGCTCATGGATGGGTTATCCCTGCCCACAGGAGGAGCGGCGAGTTGTGTTTATCGGCAAGATCCCCAGCAGGATGACGCGGTCGGAGCTGCGGCACCGCTTCTCTGTGTTTGGGGACATTGAGGAGTGTACCCTGCATTTCCGCTCCGAGGGGTAAGAGCTGTGGGAAGATGGGTCAGTCCCTTCTCAGGGATTACTCCTCTTGGCCCTTTTCCCATTACTCAAGGGGATGTTGCAGACTTAGGGAGGACAAACATAACTGTTGCTGCTGATCTCCTCCAATGTCAGGGATAACTATGGCTTTGTCACCTACCGGTATGCTGAGGAAGCCTTCGCTGCCATCGAGAGCGGGCACAAGCTGCGGCGCCCAGACGAGCAGCCCTTCGACCTGTGCTTTGGTGGCCGCAGGCAGTTCTGCAGGAGGAACTACGCTGACTTGGGTGAGTTGCACAACTTCCAAGTTGGGTCCTCCCTGGCTCCTTCTCTTCTTTCCAGAGGTGTAGGAGTCCCCATCCTTGGGTTCAGTCAGGGTTGGCAGCAGAGCCGCATGTAGAACTGTCCGGCCCTGAACGATTGAATGGGGGCTCCCTGTCTCTCCAGCACTGTATTGGAGGCTGGCCCAACTCTGGGTCTAGAGGCTGGCAGGTGAAACAAGATAAGAAGTTTGCTGTGGGAATGGCCAGAACTGTGCCAGTGTTTCATGGGTTCAAGACAGCCTCTCCCCATCTCTTCCAGATTCAAACCGTGAGGATTTTGACCCAGCTCCCGTCAAGAGCAAGTTTGACTCCCTGGACTTTGACACTCTGCTGCGGCAGGCACAGCGCAGTCTGCGGAGGTAGCGGCAGGCAAGGCGGAGCACCCGCCCCCACTTTTATACTCAAATACAAAAGGCAAAAAAAGTATGGAGAGAGAGAGAGATGAGATTTTTAATAAAATGAAAAAGGAAAAAAATTTGTTTTATAACCAATATTTAAGGAGGATGGATCATTGGCCTTCAACTGGAGCAGTCCAGGCAAGTGGCAGCCCTGGGCTTGCCCCAGACATACAATAAATACGGATGCCCAAACAGCAGCAGTGCCTTGTTTCCTCCTTTGCATGGGATATTCCCAGGTGTGGTCTCAGACTGTGCCCCCCCTCAAGACCCCGGGGACTCTGCCTGTGGTACGGCCTCAATGAAATGTTGCACAGGTCATGGACTGGGCACAAGAGTGGGATGTCTGGGGAGAGTGGGGCAGGACTGAGGTCACCAAGCATTGACTGTCACCGTGGCAGCCTGCAATGGCCTGGCACGGGGTGAATGCCTCTCTGAGCACCCCTCTGACAGTCTCGGGCTCTGCTGGCTGCAGACCTTGGCACCCCGAGGCTCCCAGCAGTTTTGGGGCCACCTGCACCCGCAATGGCCACGGGGGGGCAGTGCAAGATCCTGCACCGCCGCTCCCGGCAGCGGGCTGGGAACGCGCTGTGCTCCTGGGCAGAGCTCGGGCACGGCACGGCTCTGCTCGCTCCGAGCACACTGCCCTGTGTGCCTGTCCCCTTCGAGCCTGCTCCTTGGTATTGCTCCTGCTCCCCAGAAAGAGAGGGGAGACATCTCATCTCTGGGTTTCCCCCGAGGGAGAGGTGTTTGTGTGACTGCAGAGAGATTGCAGCTGTCTGCAGTGGCATGATGCTTGGCAGGAAAGGGTGGCCAGTGGCAGGGAGGGGTGGATGATGCCTGTCTAGGCCCTCTCAGTGCATTGCAGCTCATGGAGGAGAGGAGCGATTGCAGGCAGCCCTTAAGGGAGCATGCTTGGGCCTGCTGCCAAGCATCTTTCCTGCTCCCTGCTCTTGTGCTGGCAGTCAGAGAAAAGCCCTGCCTTGGACTGCTCCTGGGCTGGGAGCTTGTGGGTCCCTTGCAGGTGGCGGTGCTGACTGGGAACACTGAGATGGCATAGAGTGCCTTGGCTTCAGGACTGGGACAGGCTTGGGGTGGGGTGCAGTGGCACCTGTTTGAGCCCTCTCTTGGCACACCCAACTGGGCAGTACAGACCTGGGAGGGTGTGGAGGGAAGTGGTGGGCAGGGGATGGACCCCCATCCCATTCCCAGGGTTTTTCATGATGTTTGGGGTGGGAGGGGATGGTCAAAGTCCCTTCAGATCCCTTACTTGTGGAGGCAACACCCACTCCAATAGTGTGAGAGCAGGGAGGGGAATAGGGGCAATAAACCCAGGGTGGGGGATTCATCCAGGTTGATGCTGATGTTGCCACTTGGCTCATGGTCAAGGCTCTGAGCCCTTTGTGGCTGTGCCTGGGTGTATTGTAGCACTCTTACGGACTGGCACTGTGGCTGGAGCCCACATCTTCCCTTGCTGCTCCCCTAAATGGAGCGAGGTGCTCCTGCTCCTGCCTGCACACTGGTGACTTGTGCTGCTGCACTGCTCAGCCCAGAGAGGCCTCTGCAGTACCCAGGGATGTGGGGTACAGTAAGGCTGCCTGCAGGTGGGCCCTGAGTGAGCTCCCACCCTGTCCTCTCCTGCCTGGCCCTGGACTTTACACAAGGGAGGATCCACGGAGGCAGCTGCAGGCAAGGTAGTGAGTGGGATAGAGCGAGGGAGGCAGGCAGGGTGCTGTAAATCAGTAATGCAGTTCTTCCAGGAACATCGAAGGAGGGGGTGACAGCCAGGGCCCAGTGGGGTCTTGTGGGGAGGATGGGTCCCTTTCTGTGAGTTCATGCAAAGCCCTGTGGCTGCAGCACACCTGCAGCCCCTCTCCTGCCCAGAGCTGCTGGGCTGATGATGGTGCTGACCAGCATCTCCCTGGTCTCAGAGCTGCCACAGGAGTGGCAGATATGGATCCAAGTGTTAGAGGGTGAGCGTCTGTTAAACCAGTTGTGAAAACACTCTCCAGCTGTTGGGTGATTCAGGCCTGAGAAAATTCTTGTATGCCTTAGAACTGGGCTTGTTTCTACAAATACTTTAGGTGATCTGAAAGTTTCTTTATAGCCTTTCCTCGAAGCTGTGGTGCATCTGAAGGGGCAGGCAGGAGTGGCTAGGGTTATAGGCAAAGTGGAGCTGGGCATGGGGTATGTCTGCTGTCAGCAGCCCCAGGAACCACTGGGCTTGTGCTATTCCATGGACCTTGAGTGTGTGCATTTGGGCAGCCCTGTGAACATGGCATCACCCCAAATATGTGTGCTGCTGACTGCTGTGTGAACAAGGCTGTGTCCTTGTGTTCCTACAGCTGGGCTGCACATGGTCCCCTCTTCTCCCACTGCTCCTGTGGGTGAGGAAAGGCAGGAGGTATGAAAGCGTTTGTGTTGCCAGAAGAATTAACACCCTGCTGTTGTGCCCTATAAATCTTCTGAGTGTTAGAGGTTGGCTTTATTCCCCTGTGTTACAGTTTAATGGTTTCCGTTAGCAATAACCTGTCCCTGTGTTCTTGGTTATTGATTTAAGGTTTGTTGTGGAGGGTGTGAGAGTTGCAGAAAGGTGTTTTCCTGCTGTCCAGCCAGTGGCAAAGGCACTGTTGCACAGAGGAGGCAGGAGCATGGAAAGCAGTGCACAGCCAGCTCTCTGGAAGTAGGGGTGCTGGTGGAAGCTGTCTGGAGAGAATTGGGGACAGTGACAAGGAGCAGAACTTGGAGCATATGCTTCGCCCTGGCAGGCAAGCCAGAGGTGAGGAGAAAGGTGAGGCTTTGTATGAACCCCAGTTCTGTTGGAATGAAATCTGCTTCACCATAGGACAGCCAACCTTCCTCCTGAAAGCAGCAGCAGCCTGTGCTGCCTGTGCGAGTGGCTCTGCCCCGAGGTGCAGTAGCACATGGCTTGGAACTGCACAGAGGGTGTTGTCTGTGAGGTCACTAAGCAGAGTTGGGATTTTCACTCTGTTTCTCTTCAAAGCACTCTCAGCCTTTCCCTTTCTGTTCCTGCTACAGACTCCAATCTCCAGCAGTTGTCCCTTCCTGCACCAGAGCCTATTATCTACAGTCTTCTTCTGGAGCAAATCTCTTAAGGGATTGATGCTGATATCACATCTTCTTTCTCTCTTTCCCTTTTCATTCTCTCTTGCATTAGTATGTTCTGAACATGATCTCCAAGTTAGAAAGCAGCTAGAAGGGCACCCAAGTTGGTCTTTCATAGTAAGTAAAACCCACAAGATGAGGCACTTGTGCTCTGTGCAGAAGCTGTTTTGGAGCCCACGTGCAGAAGGCAATGGGGCAGCAGGAGAGTCTGACAGCAGCACTCCTTGCACATCTCTGCCTGGGGCTGAAGACTGCACAGCCTTTGTCCTCATTGCTTTGCAGAGCTGAACATTTTCTCAGCAATAGCACAATCCCATATCCTCAGGAAAGTTTATTCTGGGACTGTGGAGCTGGGTGCTGCCAGGTGTGGAGTACCCACATTTCTGTGAGGTGGGTGTGCTTTCCCACACTTAGTATATTCACACAAGAAGTTCAGCATACTCATCCTGAAAGCTGACAGGGACCCCTGTGGGCAGAGGTGCCAGGCAGGAACCTGGCTATGGTCCTTGCTGCTGACACCCATTCCAGAACCTGGGACCACCAGTCCTGGAGATTCAGACTTACTCAACACACCCAAGGGCTCAGAGCTCCTGACCCAAAGCAGAGGTGGCTGCTGTGGCATATCTGCCTCCCCAACCTGGGTTCCCTCCACCAGGAGCCTCACAGGGGTACCCAGCTCCAGGGTGCCTGCTGAGAGTGGCCATGGCAGTCTGGTGCTGGGATCGATGCAGGTGGGCTCAGAGGAGCCCCAGAGAGCTGGGAGAGGTGCTCACCTCACTTTGGCATGTAGCACCTGCAGGTTTGGGGCTCCCTCACTGTCACCACACTTTCTCTGTTCTCTTACACATTCCTCATCCTAAATCCCTGCCTGCCTGCCTGCAAATAAGCCCTGGAGGTCAGCCAGTGGTTGTGTGTCCTTTAAATCTGTGCTTGTACAGCTGAGAGCCTGGGTTAATGCCCCTGGTCCCTCTTACAGCTGCTGCTGCAGTTACTGTGTGTGCTTGTTGTACTGTGACTGCATTAGGCAGTCCTCCAGGGTCACCCTGTAGTCCAGTGTGTGCAGCTGGGAGTAAACATGCAGTGAATATCCTGTTGGTGCCTCTAGTCTGGACATCTGCTCCACTCACCTCACAAAGCAGGTGCTGCAAGTGCTTTCTGACTCCTCTCAGAAAAAGACCTGCAGCTGAAACATGCTACAGGAAGCAGGCAGGAAAGTTGAGGGACCATTGGTCTGCAGCTTGGCAATAGCAGAGAATTAATGAAAAAAATTACATAAGGTCTACAAGATAGATGTGAACTTGGGGAAGTAAAAACCCGAAGCAAAACAAAACAAAAAGGCCCCAATCAAAACCACACACACACACAAAATGCAACCGCAATTTTTCTGTCAATCTAGGAAAATTCCCTCCTGACCCTAATCTGGCAATAGCGTTAAGCCTGATGTGTGAGCAGAGCTCTGGGACTGTAATGCTAGGAGCATGAGACCTAGAGCTTGCCTTTAGTTTCCCAAAGGAAGGAAAACGTCAGTACCTTTAGGAGCAAATTAAGAGGGAAATTATATTCTTCATCATCACAATGACCAGCAGAAACCCAGAAGCCTGGGGTACAGCAACACTTCCTCCAAACACCCTTAGTATAGCTGACTTCTTGGCCAACCTGGATCTGTATCCCAGGCTGAGCTGGCCATTTCAAGGGCTCCTTCACTTACAAATTAATGGAGGGAATTCTATCAAAGTGTGTGTTAAAATGATGCAGGTTTTTCTGCCTCATTACCCTTCTCGGAAGGCTGGTCCAGAACATCAATCCTGGCAGGGGTGTAAGCTCTCTAATTCACCGTCTAAACTTATTAAATGTTTCTTTCCATTACTGTATATCTTACATATTTTCATAACAATTTTATTTATAATTTTCTTTCAGTGGTTCTTCAGAAATACATCTGTCTCCTCTCAGCCCATCTGGCCAGAAGAAACCAAAGTCTTTTAGTAGATTCTTAATCAGCTGGTGTTTGTTTGTCTCAGCATCCAAATAGTTTTTCTCTGTGCAGTGGAAATTTATCCTTCCTGGATGTAGAGCTGCAAGGATATTCTGGAGGAAGTCTCACAATGCCTTGCGCAATGGCAATAATGTTTCTGTCTCTGCTAAAAATAACTTGTCTGATGCATCCTAGCATAGTGCCATTTCTTTTTCACAGAAGCATCATGCTGCTGCTTCATATTCATCCTTCAGTGCAGTAAGGTCTTTTTATTCCTTCGGAGCTTTAATTTCATCAGTTTGTAGCAAATGTCCTTGCTGCTGGTCCCCAAGTGTTTAATCTGCCCTTTCTGCCATTAAATTTTACCCTGCTTCCCTCATCCCTTGACAAGGTCAAGGTCCCCTTCTTCCCCTATAAGGAACTATTACTCTCAGCACTTGCAATACCTCCCAACCTTCTGCTCCCTCTGCATTTTGGGAGCTCGCACATGGCTCTTCTGAAATCACCAATGAATTTACTAGCCTGAATTTATTCTCAGAATCCATGGTTAATACCTGTCCTGCAGCCTGGTCATGCTTGTATCTGATGCAGCCTGGCCAGTTTCTCCTGTATCTCCTCTCCAGCCTTGGGACTGATCTTCACCTTTAGCAGTAGTTTCTTCTGCTTTGTAGTGCACCATCCTTTACTCTGAACTGAGTGCCTCAGCCTAAGAAACTGGCAGCCCCATCTAAGGGATTGTTTCTATTGTGCTGCTCCTGTTTCACTAGGCATCTCCTCACTCCCCACGTTCTCCTCATCACTTTTACTGAAACCAGAGTTAAACCCACTTTTGGGGTTTGATTGCAGCTGGTTCATGCCTCCTCTACCCTCACCTCTCTCCCTGCAGGGGTACATTGGGTGTCTGCTCCTCCCTGCAGGTCTGTTCCCTGGCTGATGGAGCAGGCTTACCTTTCAGTGAAGCTGTGTCTGAAATGATATTGTGTTTTATGTTATACTGCATCGATATGGAAATTTGCTTTCTGTCTTGTCAGAGGATATCTGAACACTGCTCTTCTGGCATGGTTTACTGCCTGGCATTCACTGTGAAATTAAAGGCTCCTCTAATGGCACATTTCCTACTCTTTATCCATCTTGTAGCCTTGAAGACAGTGCAGTTTATTCTCAGGGCTATGTCTGGTGTGTATGCAGCCAGCTCCTGAGCATAACTGTCCAGGGTCCTTTCTATCACCCTTTCACACACCTCCTCGGGACCTATCTTATCCATGTCATTCCCTTTTATGTCCTTACAATGACCTGATTTACTAGCAGTGCTTCACGACTTCCTGCTCTCCTCCTACCGACCAGGTGCTGCCAGCCAGCTTCTGCTCCTGCTTATCTCTGCAGCTTTGTTCCAGGTGGCACACTCTGCCTGTGCCAAGCGTTCCAACGCACGCTGGGATGCACCATCCTCTGGCTCAACACCTTTCCAGTATGCCAACACTCTGACTTGCCTGATGTGGCCACAGCAAATGACAAAACTTGGGGGGAAGCCTACAAAATCAGTAGCACAGGCTGTGACAAAATCTGAGGAGAAAAAACTTGTATGAGGAATGGATGATGGAGATAAAGAACATGGTGTTTGCAGTTTAACCTCAAAAGATTCTGGTTAGGGGGTGACAGAGCCTTAGGAGATAACGCTGGTAGGACAAATGGCTTAACACCTCTCAGCTTAATCCAAGGGAGACCCACAAGTCCGTGTGAAAATGTTAAACAGGGTAAATTGAGTGTGACTGGAAGGCTTAGTCGATGGGTGAGTTACAAGGTTGTGAAATTGTGTGTGATATCAATATAGCATACAAGCACTGTTCCCAGGTGAACTGGTATTAGAAACTGCATCTTCAAACAGCATATTTTTAGAGGGAGGAAGTATGTAGACAAGTAGCAGAAAATACACTTTTTCAGTTACCAAGAGACAGTGGGAGCTTGTCCCTAAGCAAAGCAGCTCTCCTTCAAGTACCTGGGGGTAAAGTGATTCCTGAATCCCTCTCATTCACTACAGCAATGCTGCATAAGCTCAGGAAGCAGCACCTTACCAGCTCTAGCCATGCGATCCAGAGCAAACATGACTGACAGCATCATTCAGGTGGCCTGGAGCATGATATCTATCAGCCACTGAAGGATTTGTGAAGTGCACAAAGAACACTGATGGTGTGGTGCAATGAAGATGTGGAGACCAGGCAATGTCTGTGTATCAGAACTTCCAAGACCTGGGATTGCACTTAGCCTGTAGGTAAAGCACTCAATTTGTTATAAAAATTAAGTGAATGAGAAATGATCATAATGTTTGGGGAAACACCTGGTAAAATGAATTAACTACTTCAGGCTACATTTGGGTTTTTATAGGCTTTGAAATGGCTAAGGGACAGTTAGACCTCACTGTGGTCCATTTTCACCAGTGGACAAGAATGAATTCTACCTACAATCTCATGTGAGTGAAGAGACCTGCAGCATGTATCTGCTCATGAATTGTAGCTGCCACTGGAGGAAAATTAATTAATCAGACTCCTCCGGATCTAGTGGAGGCAGACTTCAGAGAAGGCAATGCTATTAATGGCCCAGATAAAAGGAATAGGTCAGAGCAGGACAGGATCTCTGGAGTGCCAATAGCAACCAGGGAAAGAGGGGACAGCAGCCAACACCACTTACTGCTGTGGACAGGTGTTCTCTTAATCCCTATCTCTATCAACATCTCTAAACATTTCCATGTGATAGCAAGGTTGGTGAATCCATAACCCCTCCCAGATCCACAAGCTGGCCTCAGTTTTGTCTTTGTATTCTCTCTCTCCTGGTGCTTTGACTAGTGGCTAATTCCTCAGACCTCGGTGCTTCCCATTTGATTATTCACTTCAGAGCTATCTATTAATGAAATGTAAGTTAACAGGGACTAAAACCTGGTCTGGGACCCTCAGCCACCACCTTATTATTTCAACAATATGTCCCTCAGCATGCTGGAAGCCACATGTTGGAGAGGCAATTACAAGGCTGGACCCAAACTTCAGTAGAAATTTTATATATACCCATTGCTCTTAAACCACAGCTAAAAAATGTTTGGATGTCCACAGCTGTGCTTGGTGATAGTAGCCTCTAGTCAAGGTAATCTTCCTGCACTGTTCTTCCCTTAAAGCTCTCTGTTGGGCCCTTGAGTGTTTGTAGGCTTCCCCCTACTGTGTAAACATGTCTTTATTAGTAATCTTCACGGTTTTAGAAATTTGCTCTTTGAAAATTAATTTGGCTGGCTTAAATGTGTTGGTTTGTGGGGTCTCATTATTTATTTATTTATTTAACTTGGCAGACTTTGGGATTTTCTGTATTTCTTCTTTGGCCATACTCCTTTTTGAAGGATTTTTTCCCCCTTCTAAATGTAATCTTTGTTCTACTGATTAACTGTACCAGACTTTGGGTTATTTATTATTTCAGCTTGTTGTTAGGGTACTTTTAGTGATGCCATATTTAAGGCTTTAAATGAAGGTTCTTAATGTCATTTTTCCTTTCATCAGCTACCTAAAAATTCTTCTTAACTACTCTGCTGACTTCTGCACTTATTCCCTTTGGAAGGAGATTATGCTCATCTCCCCTTTAAAGTATGTTACACTACCATGTACTTTTATGTTGCTTTTTCCTCCCTGGCTACAATACTGGATTTGAGCACACTGTGTTTGTAAAGACAAGGTGACTCTTCATTATTACATTTCATACTCCCTCCTATGTACTACTTGTGACTAAATCAAGAGTTCATCTTCTGCTTGGCTCCTCTGAGTAGTAATTCTAAGAAATATCCATTTATGAGAGCTAAAAATGTAGTCTTTGCATCATTCTTTGACATGATGTCCACCCAGTTTGTATGGGGGAAATTAATGTCTCCCATTATCATTATGTTTTCTCCCCTGACAACCTCTCAAGTACTTCAGATGCTTTTCATTCCACTGTTCTAATCAGGTGGTCAATAGTTTATGCTCAGTATCACTCAGGCACATGTCAATGCAAAATTGTTCTCTAGCAGTTTAAACAACATCCCAGGTGTGCTTTTTTCTCCCTCTTTCCCCCCTCTTTTTCTTTTCTTTTCTTTCCTGAACCTGGACGAACACTCTGCTACTAGCCTGAATAATTTTCTGTGGCTTCATATCTTGAGCTGCTATTCTGGCAATCATTTTCCTGCTGAAATGAGACAAAACCTTACATTTGCCTGGGTGGGTTTTTTGTTTTGTTTCTTTTGTTGTTGTTTTTTTAAAATAAAATTCACATGTTTGATTTTTAGGTCTGGACTTTTCTCCATGAAAACATCTTCTTTCACCAGCTGTTTTTTCAGTTTGCTGAATGTACTTGAAAGAAAACTTTTACCACCTTGGAGAAGGGTGGAGATATTTTCTATCTGCAAGCAGTCCCCCACCTCTTCTGTAATGCAAGAAGTATTTTGTGCTCATTGCTCATAAAAGTTAGCTTACTGTGTATGAAGACACTCAGATTTTTTATACCCATACTGTTCCTCCCAGGGTGATGGGTATGTTGACCATTCCCTAATTACCTCAATCTCCATTCAGAAACTGCAGAGCATTTGCCATTTTTCACTTCTTGATTATGAGAGCCAGTTTAAGCACAACATAATACACTGCCTCAAGTAAGTCAGTGGTTTCATATCTGAAAAGCTTTCAAGTCCTTGATTAGTCACTTGTCACTGAGCCTCTAGCACCTCCAGCACCCCCCACGCTTTTACGGTGACCACAAACCTCTTTAACATTGAGCAGAGTTTCGAGTGTGGCTGTTGAGTGCAGAACATGAACATCTGAAGCCATTTTGAGCACTGCTTTCATTCTTGTAGTGTATATGTAAAGAGATTTTATGATGAGCAACTTTAAATTTTCAAACTCTTTACACCCTTTCTTTTGGACACACTGCACCTGTCAAGTTGCTGGTGTGGAAAACTTGTAAGGTGCAATTGCTTGTTCCACTTGCCTGTCTCTTAGGATGCACCAAGCCTTCATTGGAGTTACCTGCATGTTTGGTTGAATTAAAATTTTGTTGTTTCCTGTTTCTACAGCATTTATAGTTTTGGCCAAGCTCCTTAATGAGCAGACACACACAAAGATGCTAATCACTCTGCTAAGAGTTTTGGAGCTATACTGCGATTTGCCACCATTCTTGTAAATTTCATAGAATCAGACCAAAGTTGATAAGTTCCTATGAATTTCCTGACAGTCAGCAGTGGCATAGACAAAAAATATCTGATCCTGTTCCCTTAAGTGAGGAAAAAGCAGAAACCAGCAGTTTTCTATTCCTTTGGCTGCAAAATGGCTGAAGCATCATGCACACATATGACCAACAGTGCTGCCTCACATGAATGTCTCACACAAAGAACATACACTTTGTGTATGCCAGGGATGGTGGCACTGGAGCAAAGCATTCACAGATTCACAGAATGACCAGGTTGGAAGAGACCTTCAAGATCACTGAGTCCAACCCATGCCCTAACACCTCAACTAAACCATGGCACTGAGTGCCACATCCAGTCTTGTTTTAAACACATCCAGGGATGGTGACTCCACCACCTACCCAGGCAGGCCATTCCAGAACTTTAACACTCATCCCATGAAAAACTTTTTCCTAAAAATCCAACCTATATTTCCCTTGATGCAGCTTGAGACTGTGTCCTCTGGTTCTGTCAGTTGCTGCCTGGTGAAAGAGACCGACCCCACTTGACTAGAACTGCCTTTCAGGAAGTTGTAGAGAGTGATAAGGTCACCCCTGAGTCTCCTTTTCTCCAGGCATTCAGAGCATGAGAACTGACTCGAGTCATGCTGCAGTCTCAAGTCAAACGTTGTGGACAACTTGGCTGTCCCAGTTCCAGCTCTACTCTGGTTTCAGGTGAATGTTTCTTCATTCTCTAGAAACAGTTACAAGCTGACCTAGTGTTCACCTTGCTTCAGGGTGCATCACCCTTCCTTTTATTACAAAGATGATCTTTTTTTAGTCCATTTATTCAACTGTCTAGATTTCCTGTTCCTTTAAAGGGGATAAACTCCCTGCTGTGAACCCCAGATTATTCCCATCCACCTTGGATTTGGACTTGGCTTGCATTATTTTAACTGTGTAATCCAGTTTGCTGCAGGGAATAATCCTGTTCTGGCAAGAAAACTGAAGAGTTAGTATCTCTCTCTCTCATTGCTATAAATCATTTAACAAAGGCGATATATTGGAATTATGCCACATTCCTCAGAAGAAGGCATGTTTCTCCCTAACTTTCAGTGAGGTCTTATTTGTTGCTCTACTTAAAGGGATGTAGTCTGTGTTTGCTTCTGCTTGGCTGGGGCTTCTCAGAGGACTGGGTCACTCCATTCAAGAGCTTGCAGAGTCTGGATAGAAGCAGAGTTTGTATCATCCCATAAATATACTTTGCTGATAATGGGCAGAGAGTTACAAAATTGAATTTGTGCCTTTTTCTCACTTGTCTTTGTTCATACTTATGGTTCAGTGCTTCCTTCCTGAGACTGTGGTACCTCACATTTCCACAGGACAGATATCTTTCTCACCGTTCTGTGCTTCCCACACTATCTCTCCACAGCAGGAGCTCTGCCTAATCTTGGCCCTCTCCAGTATGTGAGGTGTTACCCTAGGGAGAAATTCCAGAGTCCTGGTCTGGGGCCCACAACAAGGGCTGACTGAAGCCAAGGAAGCTATAGCACATCCACAGACTCTTTTGTACCCTGTTTCTGAGGGGTCAATCACTGCACTTGGCAACATGCTACTGCCTGGAACAGAGTGACAGAAGAGGTTTTGCTGAAATACCCACTTAAGAAAGAGGATAGTCCAAGGCTGCTTGTGCAAGTCTCACTTTACTGCAGCTGGCCCCTTTCATTCAGACATCTGCTGTGCTGATGGAAAAGGTGCCATGTTCTGAATGGTGTTGCCTTGATCACCAGCCACACAAGAATCAGGAAAAATGGCAATTTAGAGTCTATCCCCTTCTCCCATTCTGGGGTATTCCTTCTGCAGGACCACGGAAGGAGGCAATTAATGGGACAAGAGGGTAAATCATGTTTCTACTGAGTCCCATAAAGGTCATGTGATTCTATAGGGCCATTTTTAACTCTCACAATTTCCCCATTTCTGGCATATCTGGGGCTGTAATGACATTGGGTGTGGTGCAAGACTGTGAGAAGACAGGTTTCTGCTCAAATGTCTTTCTGAGTATTTTCTGTTCTTATGGCAAAACGGATGTTGGAGAGACCTGCAGTAGGATCTGCCCTGAAAGTCTTACCTCTGAGATGCCAGGCCCTGCTCGGTGTTAAGTGAAATTGTCTGCAGCTCATTAACATCAAAGCATTTTCTCCACTGGGCTGGGCAGCTCGGTAGTAACCAGCAGACGGACCAGAGAACAGCTACGCTCTCCACCAAGCTTTGCCTGCAAACAATTAACATCAAAGGCGAGCCACTGTGAAACAGGGGGAAAACAACGTTTCAAACATAGCAAGTCTCGTGGCTCATGGGAAATGGGGGGAGGCCAAAGCCGTGTCCCAGCTAGAGAGCTTGTGCTGAGGTTTTACAGGAGCAAGTACAGGAGTGGCTGCTGGGGCCTGCTGATGGTCCTGGCCAGGAAAATTGTAGCTCCACTTTGGTTTAACAAACCTGCCTGACCGTGTTGGTGGCAGCATGGTGCAAGCTCTGGTTTATCAAACTGGGTCCAGCCTAACTCTAGGATCAAGGCAGATCTGCCCATTGCCTTGGCAGTTTCATGATTACTCACTTAGCTGTCACTCTTGAGGCCAGTCCCACTGTTCTTTATACCCTTTTTCTCCATCTCCCTGAACTCAAAAGTTTTAGCTCATGATTCTAGATGCTGCTGCTCTTTTATAAAGTGGACCTTGGCCCTCTATTTGCTCCTTCCCACAGGAGGCCATTTTTTAGATTACAGGACTGTTGCCTTTCTCTAGCTCTCAAACAGCTTCTTCTGCTTTATGTACTAGATTTTCTGGTTCATGCTTTCCTCATCCTCTTCCTCCCTGCTTTGGAGGTGGATAAGAAATACAAATTGTTGGTATTTATCATGCTACAAGTCTGTGATTAGCCTTGGGGAGGGCAACACATTATAGAAAATTAATTGATTTTTATATGGGTCCCAGTCAGGAATTAGAAGCTTTATGGTAGGTTCAATACCAGCACAGGGTAGAATCGTGGGGCTGCCTCAAAGAGTTTGCTATCCAAACATCAGCCTAAGAACAGAGGATTGAAAAAAAAAACCAAACCCAAAACTAGAACTCTGTAATAATTAGTGCTGGGAGTCCACCCACTGTTCTAGCTGCCATGCAGACTGCAGACAGAAGTTACCTGCTGGAGTTTAGACCATTCATGTTGCAATCCCTTTGTTTAGATTATCTGCTTCTCAGGAAATGCATACTTCTGTGATTACTACAGTGCCTAACAGATTTAGGAACTCAGGCTCTAGTGAAAGACATGCCTGAGTTGAATGGAGATTCCCCTCTTCTGGATATGAAGTTTCACCTCCTACAGTAAGAAATCATCCTCTGACTTCCTCCAGGAGAGTATTAAGAGACAACCAATAATCTTTCCTTATACTACCATTGGCCTTCAGATAGCTCTGTCCATCTTTTCCCCATTGCAGCTTCCATGGTAGATTGGCAGAGCAAGGACACCTTGGGTTTGCATTCCTTTTGCTGGAGTAGCCAAACAGCTGTCCTGATCTCCTTTTGTAGGACAGGTGCATTGCTCTCCTGCCTGCCCACACCAAGTGCCTCTTGGAGTTCCCTTTGAGCAGGACAGGTGGCATACTGCAGCTACAACAGCACCTGAACAGTAGCTCAAACAGTTCTTTCTGTCCAGGAAAGACTTTATCTGGGACATCCTAATACTGCAGCTGCATTTGACCAGCCAGCTTTGCACAGCCAACTTTGAGCTCCATGCCTTTTTAACTTCCTAATCATGTGTGGCTGGGCAAGATGAGGGTAATGGCTCCAGTGGTTAGGATGGGGAAATAAAGGCTCATGTACCTTCATCTCTGGCCTTATGGCAAGGTTTGGAGTAAGAGATTTCACTTTACAATCTTATCACCTGAGCTTGAAAGAACCTGGTATTGGTGTTCCTGTCCTCCTGCACGGGCACAAGGAAGTGCCATGCCTTCGCTAGACTGTCAATGTATTCCCTACTTGCTGTCATAAGTACATAACACTACATCACCAGCACCCTTACAACATCTGAGCTCACCTGGTGGGAGCGCCTTGTGCTTGTGGTGCAAGGCTGCAGCACAGGAGGTGGCCGAGTCATGGAGCGGTCACTGCAGGACCTCCCGGCCACGGCAGGAACACGTGCCTTCCCTTTGCATCATGGCCACCAACAGACCTGCTGGTTCTATAACTACACACTGGAGCAGATGAGATTTCATCTCTTCCTGATGGAAAACTATGTGATCCCGTCAGGACTGAAATGGCCCCTCAAGGAAGGATTGCAGCTCTGGGCACAGTGAGCCCTCAGGAGTGGGCTGTCCCTTCAGGACACGGTGACCCCTCAGGACACGGAGACCCCTCACGGGTGGCGTGTCCCTTCAGGACACGGTGACCCCTCAGGACACGGAGACCCCTCACGGGTGGCGTGTCGCCTGAGGACACGGTGACCCCTGAGGACACGGAGACCCCTCACGGGTGGCACGTCCCCTCAGGACAGGGCATCCCCTCAGGACACGGTGACACCTCACGGGTGGCGCGTCCCCTCAGGATAGGGCGTCCCCTGAGGACACGGTGTCCCCTCACGGGTGGCGTGTCCCTTCAGGACACGGTGTCCCCTCAGGACACGGAGACCCCTCACGGGTGGCGTGTCGCCTGAGGACACGGTGGCCCCTGAGGACACGGAGACCCCTCACGGGTGGCGCGTCCCCGCAGGATAGGGCGTCCCCTGAGGACACGGTGTCCCCTCACGAGTGGCGTGTCCCCTCAGGACACAAAGCCCCTCAGAGCACGCTGACCCCTCATGCCGCTCCCGCCCCCTCATGAAACGCTCCGGGCTTGCACAGCGCCCCTTAGCGGACGGGTGCGGCGCCGCCGCACGTGCGAGCCGCTGGGGGACGGGCGGCGCATGCGCGGGGCGGGGAGCGCGCCGAGCGCGAGTGGGCGTGCCCGAGCGCGGCGCGCGCGGCCCTG